>NW_008611841.1:0-689 GCF_000691845.1 Merops nubicus | reverse complement strand
GTGTGTCTGAGCCCCCTGCTCTAGCTGCAGATGTCCCTGCTCCCTGCAGGGGGGCTGGACTCAATGGCCTCTAAAGGTCCCTTCCAACCCAAATTCACTCTATGATTCTATGAACTTGTTTTTAAAAAGATTGATCAAGTGATTACTTTTCCTTCCTGTCACCAACAGCAAATAGTCCCTTGAAATGAAAGAGTTATATATAAAAAACCACCACTTTTTCCCATGCTTCCTGGCAAGTTCTTGGTACTTAACAACCAGACTTTCCAAGCAAATGTGTCTTTCGATTATCCAGTTGGTGGAACCTAAATCATCCCCAGGGAGGCAAATGAAGAACCCTTTTCTTCACTTTTAAGTGGAGTGAGAGCCTTCCTGGCGTTCACACCAGGCAGCCTGCAAGCCCCTTTTGCAAGCCCCCCTTTCTGCTCCAGGTGCGGCTCGGCCGCTCCAGCTCCCGCAGAGGGGATGTTCGGGCTGGGCTGGCTCTGGCCGCTCCCCCCTGGGGTCAGCCTTACCTTCCCAAGGGGTAATTTCGGGTAGTTTCCATGGAATTGGCAGAGAACCTCAGTTCAAAGCCAGGCGGGCGAGCTCCGGCGAGCTGTGGCGAGCAGCGCTGGGAACGCCACCTCCTGGCCACGCCGCGCCGGGGACACCCCCACGGGGTCAGGGGGGGTCTGAGCCCGGGACAAGCC
>NW_008611840.1:24611-32100 GCF_000691845.1 Merops nubicus | reverse complement strand
GCCTGTGCCGCTGCAGCTAGTTCCCGAAAACTCCCCCTACTTGTGATCCCTCGTGCAGACCCGCGGAACCTCTGTGGTCACGCAAGGCCCTAGCGATGAGACCGAGTGTCTTTCCTGGGCAGTGCCTAAAAACTGTGGTGGTGGGGCTTCTTTCAGGGTAGTCATAGGGCTGCTCCAGCTTTGCTGTTTCACCTAGCACCCGTAATATGGTTTTGACTCACTTCCTTTTGGTACCTTTCTTCCAGACCCCCCTAAAGAAGACTAACGCTCTCATTGCGCAGATGGGGGTAACATTCCTAAACGCCGTAAGTGTTTGCATTAAGTCTTTGAACTTCTGAGGTGTGTGCATTTGTGTAGTTGGTATCTTAGATCACCTAAAGGTCTCAAAACCGGTAACAGTTTTATGAATCCTATACATATGTGTGTGTGTGGTTTTTAAATTCAATTTCGAGCTACCTTTAGGTCTCAAAATGAATATAGCTCAAGGTCACATTAAGAAGCTGGGAGGGAAAGTCTCACTTCCTGAAAGTACTTCTGCTAACTTTATTAGGTGGTAAAGTGAAACTGAGTGATCTGAATATCTTTATTACAAACTGAGAAGCATTAGAAGAAGCTTCTTAAAACTTTCAACTTCATGCGTGCTGAAAACCCACTTGACTCTTTTCATATTCTAAAGCATCACCACAGCTAAAATAATGGATCAAGTCAACTGGCAAAGGGTACTTTAATGGATACTTGCTACTGTGTAAGAGACACACCTGATCCGGGGAGGATTGGGGCATATGCTGCAGAAATCTAAAACTAGTTTCATGTGCTGCTATTCACAAGTGAAAATACTTGGGATGTGATTCTGTGTGTCTAGAAAGAAGTGTGCTGTAATGTTGCGTGAACGTTTAAAATCAATGTATTAACTGATATTTCAAAACTGTAAATTTTGAGGAAACATTGTTTTACAATGTCAATCTCATCTCTTCTTTATCCTGTCTTTCCAGTATGTTCCCAGTGCACTTTGCTGTCCCAGTCGAGCCAGCATTTTAACAGGAAAATACCCCCATAATCATCATGTTGTCAATAACACTCTGGAAGGGAACTGTAGCAGCAAGTTATGGCAGAAGATTCAAGAACCATACACCTTCCCAGCACTGCTCAAAGCCATGTGTGGTTATCAAACATTCTTTGCTGGAAAGTATTTGAATGAGGTATTCGGTGCTTTTTTTTTTTTTTTTTCCACTGTGACACAGTTCACTTGCATTTGACAGTCTTTCTAAAGCATTCAGTGATTTTTTTTTTTATATTTGTAGTTGGTAGTGGGTCACCAAAATGTTTAAGATGGTGTTACTTGGATGAACAGTCCTCTTTGCTGAGGTGGGATAAATATGATGAAAAACTTAAATCTTCAGCTTAACTTGGTTAAAATTAAGTTCTGTAGGTGCCTGTAATTTTTTAAAAGTTAATTTTGAAAGCATGATGGAAGCCAAAAGTGTGTTCAGATGTGTTAGCTTTTACAGGTGCTGATTTTAGTGACTGGGGGAAATAGATAAATGATTGGCATGTGGTATTAAAAAACAACGTCAAGCCAGTACCAGACTAGGCATGATGTTAAAGAAAAACATTGCTTTGTCTCAATATTTCCAAGTGATACATCCCCTTGAATTGGGACTGTTCTTTTTAGCAGTTAGTATAGTATTTTAAATTCTAAATATCCATTAAAGCAAATTCATTGGGAGCACAGGTATTATCTGGGCTTTTTACAGAGCTTGCCCAACACTTTGATTATTGAATCACTTTTATATGTGTGCTTCTGTTTATTTCTGGCTTTAACTAAGCTGTGGTTTGTAGTAGTTTGTTAAATTGTAAAGTTCCATGCTCTAAGATCAGGCGTTCCTCTTATGTGATGGAATTGTGTTTGGAGCCATAGAAGTTACAGGGTTCTTAACAGGATCAGTGTCTTTGTGTCTCTTAGTGGAAAACAGCGTTGGTATAATAGAATGATGGAACATGGACTTTCACAGCCAGGCACAAATTTGTTTCTGCTGATGTTACTGAGGCAGCTAAGGGAAAGGAAACGAAACTTCTCTGGCTTCCTCTGAGCATCCCTTGACTCAGCACAGTCTCCTGTCCATGCAGTTAGGCGAGCCGTGTAGATGGGAGAGGGCAGCCCTGAGAAACCCGTTGTGTTCCTCTGAGGCACCCTCTGTTTTGAGTTTGGCACTGATTCAGCAGCTGTTTTCCCTTTTTTGCTGACTTAAAGGCTGGTTGTTGTAGATTATTCGGCAACAAGGTGACAAGAGGCACATGGGTGCGAAACATAATTTTTTTAGATTTTACACATCTTAATTGAAACTGTGAGTTGCGGTCTGTATTTTTTTTTTTTCAGTATGGAGCAGAAGATGCTGGGGGAGTAGGTCATGTCCCTCCTGGGTGGAGTTTTTGGTATGCTTTGGTATGTGATCATTCTTTTTTTAAAATATTTCATTTTGGTTGCTTTGTAATCCAGATCGTGAAATATGAAAGAGCTGGTTATGAAAGAGTGGAGAAAGAGCATCTCACACCTTAATGCAATTTTTTTTTCCTTTTTCCCCTCTGTTGCCTATCAGATCCTTGGCTTTCACAAAGGCTACTCCTACTAAAGTGCCTGGGGAAACCCCAACTTGTAAAGCCACAGCTGTGTGATAGCACTCAGATAAGCTTTGTTGTTGGAGACCAGTTCCAAGAATTCTTGCGGTGTCCTTATGACAAATGCATGCAGCCTGTTTGACCCAAGCTTGTTGGCAGGTCATTTTGATTATTTCAAGCAAACCATGTATGTGTTACTTTGTTTAAATATGCATGTGACTTTTTTTTTTCACAGGAGAAAAATTCAAAGTACTACAACTATACTCTCTCAGTAAATGGCAAAGCACGAAAGCACGGTGAGAACTACAGTGTGGATTATCTAACAGATGTACTGGTAAGAAACGTTGTGACACCTGTGTTACAGAAGCTGTGTTACAGAAGCTGCTTACGACCAGATAATGCCTCTTTCTGGGGACTTGGGAAAGGATGGGCATGGTAATTAGGCTGTTACTAGTTCATAAATACATGATTGTGCTGTCATGATGGTGGGTGGCCATTAATCAGCAGAGCAAGATTCTGGATGTATTTAGAGGCGAGGAGCCTGTGTGTGCGAGCTGTGGCGAGGGAAGGGATTTCCAGCTCCCCATTGGCTAGCCAGTGGCTTCACTGACAGCTTAGTGCTGGAGGCCTCGGTGCGTGAGGAACATGGTGCAGGTAGGCAGTGACTGCAATTACTTCACAGAAAGATGCCTTTCATTACAATAATATGAAATACACAACTTCTGCAATAGATTACCTGGGCCAAGATTTCTGCAGGAAGTGAAGCGGATAAAAATAACTTTACACCATGTTTTGTTTATTAGATATTATGCTGTGTTAGCATCTTGTGATGGGTAACTACAGCAAACCAATAACATGGAAATATCAAAGGCTAATCAATCCTCCTGCAACATGTGTAGCTGACCAGGGGAGTTTTTAGCCTCTTCATCTTCTTAAGGTAAAGAGAAGTAACAAAGTGATCAAATACTTAAAGGAAAGTTGGAAGAGTTATTTCAGCTCTCTCGAGGCCCTGTTTAGCAAGCAGTATTAGCTTGGAGGTTGCGGGGAGGGGTGGGGGTTGAAGTGGGGTGTGGTGTCCCCCCCCACCTGCCAAGCTGGACTTTTAGTTTGACCTGCAGTTAGTGAGTGAGTCAGTAATGCTGGGAGCTCATGTGCAATACTCGGAAAATTCTTCTCTGAGAAGTCTCCTCATGCAGTCAGTTTGCAGTCTGCTGTTGTGACCCTAATGAGTTTCATTCCAGTGGGTTCTTGAGCATAGACAGCTGCTTACTAGGAACAGAACTGATTGATGTTTCTTAGGGTACTGAACAGCTGTCTGATTAAATTTAGATTTACACAGTCTAAAGCTAGATTGGAATTGATAAGTCAGAAGTGAGACTATCCTATTACTGGTGTTGTACTGGTCCTTTTGATCCTTTAGCAGCTCATAAATATTTTGACCAACACATCATTGCTGCATAAACCTCTTTCTTGTGATGTTACCTATTGATGCAGCACTGCATATGATTTGCAGTGTGTTGCTTTCTACCTTCTGCCTGTAGTACCAGCTGACATATTCAGTGTTCCAGAGCTAGTGCTTGAGTTCCACTCACTCCATGGGCAGTGCACAGGAGCAAATCACTGATGCAAAGTTCCTGTGTTGCTCGATGTGATGCACAAGCTTCCTTGTCCTGACTAAAGGCATCTGAGTGCTTAAGTCTGGTATTAAGAATCTGAACGCCTGGATCTGTCTACTGCAGTCCTGACATGCTGTGGTTTAAGCTCTGAACAAAATCTGAGTTGACTGCCTCTGTGAGCTTACCTACATCATACTGGTTTCTGAACCACGTTTTCAAGTGTCACACAGTTCTTATCCTCCCTTAACTCTGTCATAACTGAAGTCCAGCCTTACTTGCTTAGATGTACAAATTGGGAAGAGGAGGGGATTTCTAGTGTATTGTTTCTTCTAGAGGAAGAAGGATATCCAAAATGGGGTAGATTAATCAGGAAGAAAAGGAAGAAAATGCTGCAGGATTTGAATAGTGAAGAACTTACCTGCAAGTAATATCTTTTGAAGCTTTAATTTCAAAGGCTGACCAAGGGAAGGACAAAACAGAACTCACAATCTCTTCTAACTTGCTAGTTGAAACTGTATACAAGCTAAAGTGAAAGTGCAGTGCCGTGGTGTGAGTGAGTGGAGTTTGGCACTGTCCTCTGGCTTCACCAGAAGATATGTGGCACCTCTTATAAAATAGGAGCTTGCTATAGAATGAACATATGCTGTAAATAGTGGAGCTCAAAAACTTTTTCTGAACTCTTGCTATTTCTGAAGACAGTCGAAACTGCTAAACTGGGATCTGTCAGGCAGGAGATGGCATCTGAGAGACTCAGACTCAGACTTTGTTAAAGCTCCAGTTTCACGTGATGAAAACAGTGTTTAGGTGGATTTCGTTGACACTTGGAATAGGCACAAACTTTTGATGAGCTTTCCAAGTCTAAGTAATGCAAAAGTCTGATGTAGAAAGCTCTCCAGAGACGTGGTACAAATGATTAAAGGTGAACAGTTGGGATTTTTTTTTTTGTCATGAGATGCTGTGCTGGACACTTGTAGAGGAGCAAGCAATAAGTTCCTGAAATAGTTTAAATGTTCCCAGTACTACTGAGCCCTAAATAAGTTTTGATTGTTTAGTTAGGATTTTTCAAATACTTGCTGTTTTCCTTTGGAGGTATGACTTTCCTTCTCCAACAAAATTGTTCACAGGCCAACATGTCGCTGGATTTCTTGGAGTATAAATCCAATTTTGAACCTTTCTTTATGATGATCTCCACCCCAGCACCACACTCTCCTTGGACAGCTGCTCCACAATATACAAATAGCTTCCAGAATGTCAGTGCACCAAGAAACAGCAATTTTAATATTCATGGCAAGGTAAGCTAACCAGCAAGAATTCGCATGGGTTTAGAGTCTACTGGTCTTTGAGAGCAGTAGGCGATGACCCTGACTTGTGTGTTAAGTTTAAACAGTGAGAAGAATAGGCTGATAGCCTGACTGCTGGTGACTCAGTTATGTCAATCAGCCTTTCACGGCAAGATGTTTGTTGTGACTTTGAGATATTTGTGTACTAATAACTTGTAAATAACCAACATGCAGTGGCAAAAGTGATGAGGCAATACAATGGAATTATGATTGATAAATAGAAAAAGTTAATTTGTTATCCAATTTCCAGGCTGTTCTGAAGGTCTTAAATGTTCTTTCATGGCTCTCAGTATGTTCAGGAGAAAGTGTAGGTAGTGTGCTGCACAAGGGCTTGGGTGAAGAATGCTGAGAACCTTGTCTTCCTGTGCCCATCTGCTTGTGTGAATGGGTGTCCCATTACTTGAGCTCCTGGCACAGCTGCCCCTAGGTCACAGCATATCAGACTAATCAGAGGACTTTGTGAAATTTTGAACCACAGGGCCCAGGGTCACTAAGGACTTTGAGAACTTGTCTTTCCTTTGTTGACATAACCTGTTGCCAGAGGTGCTGAGCCTAGTGTTACAAGCTGGCAGACATCCTTGTGACAGGGCAGTACCTTCCACTGCCAGTAAATTTGGCCAAATATGGTCTAGCTTAGACTAATCTGCTGTGGCTTACTCTGCCAAGAAGTGAAAGTCACAAACAGTTAATCTGTTTAATTTACAGGAGTTTTGTATTTTTGATTTAGTTTAGTTAAAATACAGAACTCATGACTGTTCAGTGGTCAACATTTTCACTTCAGGATTTGCTCCTGATCTTAAGACTAAGAGATAGCGTTGCCTAAATGCCTATCTGGAGCCCAGTGATACCTCTTTTAAGGTCACTGTGACTCGTGTAGTACAGGCTGAAACTTGATTTTAAGGATTATACCTTGCAAAATGACCATGTGCTTATCAGTGTGATATGAATGAAGGAAAAGAAAGAAAAGGGCTGCAGGCAGTAATGAATGCTTTAGCCCAACTTGTTAAGTTTTCAACTAGCGGGAGGGAATCAGACAGGGTTTTTTTTTTTCCTCCATTATAGGATTCCAAACTTTATCTTAGACTCCATTACTGTAATAACTGAACGCTTTTAAAATAGTGAGCCAGAAATAACTTGACCAGTAAACTCATCAGCCAGCCAAAGAATACAGTGGAAGAGTTGCCTTATGTAGAGCAAAAGCAAAAGCTCTGCAAAATGACAGACTTAGTTGATGCTTGGTCATTAATATCTGTGGATACAGCACTTTTACAAGGTTTCACAATAGGAACAGACTAGCGTTACCCTTCTTCTTCCTAGACACAATAGCTGGGACCATTAACAGCGTGTGTTTCTGTAATTAGCAGTGTTGTGGCCTTGTAGCCTAATTCTTCAGTGAGCTTCACTGTTTGCTAGGGCAGGCACCGTTCCTGCAGCAGCAATGGAGACATACGCAGGCTCAGACCCTCGAGTCACTGGTGTTGTAACGCTTTGCCAGACAGCCCTGCACTGTACAGTCTGGATTCCCAGGTGAGGGTTGCCTGGCCACCTTACACAGTGTGTGGGCAGGGGCTGCTGAAAGGAGCCATCTAGGCTGAATCTGCGCATGAAAAACAGGAGTTAAGCTGTTTTCAGACCCTGGCCAGTGATGTGCTCTTCAGCTGCTGCTTGGGATCCTCAGCTATGAACCCCATCAGGTGATGGGTAGCTGCCTGGTTCGCCAGGCAGGACTATTGATAGCCCAGATGAGTGGTTTATCTAAGCTGTTCTGAGAAGGAAGCCGATTAAGATGCGTGTTGGGTGTTTCACTTGCATGCGTTGCTTTTCCTGCAGAACTGGAGCACAGCTGTGTTCAGATTCTGCTGGTGAGGTACAGTATGCTGTCTCCAGAGCTACTAAAATTTCTCTAAGGATGGGACG
>NW_008611840.1:0-24580 GCF_000691845.1 Merops nubicus | reverse complement strand
ATGAATGGTGGACAGCTTTGTATGTAACTAGCGAGAGAGACTTGACGAGGACTGACCCGGAAACAGATTTGAGGCCTTGAAATGCTGGGGTCTGAACCCTGAGCCCCCGAATTAAGGTTGATGTATGGGTGATTCCCACAGCCCTTCATAAAGAGGTGGTGAGTTTGCCTTATAGCTTCCCCCCAGGGTGCGGCCGGCCCTGCAGGGAGAGCCAGAAGGGAAATGAGCCCCAGGGGTCCCGCACTGAGTTGACAAAGGTCAGGTGTCTGCTTGGGGATAAAAGCTGGGACCACTTGCAGGGAGTCAGGAGCGTCTGCTCTGTGGAGTGCACTCCCCAGAGCTTCCTGGTTCAGGGCAGACCTCCTGACTCACCCTGGAGCTGGGCCCTGGTCTGTTTAGGCCTTTGCGAACGCGGGCCGATGGGGTGAGAGTTGCCATGTGGGCACCTTCTTCTTATGTATTTAACTTACTGGTCTGGCTGTTTCCCATGCCAGCTATGGGAAACCTCAGTTCACTGTTTATACCACCCGTTGTGGGCCGAGTCGTGTCGTTTGTGGGATCGTTGGGGGTGGCATCAATTATGTACCAGCTGATTGATCTGTTTGTACCCCCAGCGATCATTCATGGAATGTCCTCTTTGTATACAATACATTCTGTGTATTGGTTCATCTTCCTGCTGGCTGTATCATTTTTTTTGGGCCTGGTTATTGGCAGAACAGGCCTCCAAGTCAGCGTGAACTTTACTGAAATCCACAAAGGTGGTTAGGTGCTGTGTGAAGTTTCTGAAACTTCAGAGAAAGGTGGGAAGTACAAAATACTTCCCAAAAGAGAAGGATTCTGCTGCACTAGGTGACTTACCTGCCTGAGTTACCCAGCAAGGCTGTGCCTTATGGAGGGCCCCTCCTAAGCCCACCTTGTGTGAAAGGTGGCTGGTGCAGAGATGGCATTGCCAGGTCCTTTGTTCTTCAGAACTCCTTCTGAGCTGGGAATGGGGTTTGTGATGTCTTTCCTTCCTTTTTCCTCTAAAGCAACACACAAGTCCTAGATGCTTGGTCTTGGTTATGCTGTGCTTTCTTGCTGAGACAGACTTAAGTGTCTTTCCAGAGAATTGTTTTACAACTATTGAAGAGGAGATTTGAGGACAACCAAATTAAAATAAACTGGACATGGTATCAAGTCTTTATGCCAAAAAATCTTCCCTTCAGTCATCAAGAGCAGAAAACAGGGGAACTGAGTAATTGCAGGAGATCTGAGTCACTTCATTGTGAGTCTTGAAAGCCTGAGCCTGTTCAGAGTCATATGCTTGTAACAGGAGGGTAGTTGCGTAAGGTGAGGCTCTACAGAGAGGAGTGACCAACTAAATACAGGCTCAAGCTGAAGGTCGTGAGCAGGTCATCTCTGACCTACCTAGTGAAAGAGCATAAAGCTCCGTTGACGTGACTTTCTCCTTTATTCTGCTCCCCACTAATACTAACCCATCAGGTTGTTCATGAGTTTCCCATGTGTTTGTACAGCAGCTGATCCAGTTCAGACTGGTGCTTCAGGATGTGGGAGCACTTTTTATATCATCTCTGTTACTTGGGGAGGGGGGACTGAGGGCAGAAAGCGAGGGGCTATTTCTGGAAGTTGGGGACACGACTAGAAGAATCAAGTAATGCTTTAGCTAAAGAAAAGCTCTTGTTCTGGAATCAAAAATTCCAAATAAAATTGTAATAGTTCTGTTCCTTTCAATAGTCTTCAGTTATAAGTTAATAGGCTACCAAGAATCTGACAGTGGCACCATTACGGGTCTTTGTCCTCGCCTCTCCACAAACTAGGTAGTCCTAATTGCTTTTGATGTAGGAGTTTCTCTCCACCTCTCTATATTGGGGTGCTCACCAATCTTAGTCTCAAAAGAACCTCACTTTGACAGCCAAGTCCAATCTTGCAACACTGCTCTCAGTGCTTCAGATTTTTTTCATGAGACCTCTCAAGCTATCAGAATTTTGTCTCTGGGAGAGCATTCTCTATCTTTTCACAAATTTCTTCCCTGAACTGCTTTGAAAAGATCCACAGCTCTTTTCTTCTCCCTGAGGGCCGAGCATAAGAGAGCTGTAGTACACTCTACTCTTGCAACTTAGATTTTACATGAACCAAGGGAAAGCTGGAATTGGGTTGGTTTGTTAGTATTGCCTGGCTGTTTCACAGCAGTCATGTAGATGTTTTATCCTAAACAACTTCTCTGTTGTAGTTAGCGCAAGAAAGGTTCAGAAGCTGGTACTTCTATGCTAATCTTGTCTTTTTTTCCTCAGAACAAGCACTGGTTAATTCGACAAGCAAAGACTCCAATGACTAATTCTTCAATACAATTTCTTGATAATGCTTACAGAAAGCGGTAAGAATTTTTTGGTTGCTTAAGATTTTTACTCAGAACTTTCATGTTGTTGTTTTTTAAAGTTTTTTTCTAAAGGGTTGTAATAAGTCTGACAATAGCTGTCAAATTAGCAAATCTCTGGCATCTTCTCAGCAGACCTGACTTTCCGGTTTACCTGTTCCAGAGAAATTTCTCATGGACTTCAGAAATACTTTGCTCCCAAATGGTGCTGTTATTTATCATAAAAAAGATCAATCATGCACGGTGTCGCTACTGCTTCTCTTTCAGTGTACAAGAGGCTTTCAAAAAAAGTGGCCTTAGCTTCTACTTCACTTGAATTCTGGATTCTTACATGATGTACATCAAATGTGATTGATTTATTTGCCAGCTAATCTGGTTTATTAATCTTGGCTCTCAGTCTGTGGTCCTTTCCCATGGGGATGCCTGACTGGCCAAGGCATGTGCCCGATTCCTCCTTATAAAAGGAGATGTGGGGAGTAATGTGAAGATAACTTGTTTCCTCTTTTTAATAGAAAGGAAGTGTATTTGTTTACACTGTAGGTGTATTTCCCTTAAAAGCTCTGAAACAAACATTAGCTTAACCTTAAGTGTAAAACTCCACTTTGAGCAGTTACTAGACATGAGGTTGTGACTTTGGAAAAATGTTCAACAAAATCTTAAGTTAAGCCTGGAGACAACAGGATCCAAGAATTGAATAACTAGTTAATTCAGCATAATATTAGTTTGTGGAAGCTTGTTGTTGACTTACCAGAAGCAGTTACTTGTCTTAATGGCAAATGAAAGAACTTGTAGCTGTTTAAGACTTTAGGTCCACTGGAATAATGGACCCTGATACTATGTGAGTAATACAAAATAGCTGATGTAGTTTTCAAGCAGAAAGGATCCAATATAAACAATTAAGTTCATGGCAATCTTGTATTTTAATATTAAAACTACATATAAAGAACTAATAACAAATTACCTTGCAGGCAAAAATTCTTTTTGCCATTGTGTTGTTTCAAAGTTGGTCTTGGGTGTCTCCAGATAAGAAATAATCAGTGTTCTGACGTCTTTCTCAGACACTACAGGATAAAATCAACAAGAACAGAAGACAGAGTCCATTTCTATCTTAAACTGCAGCCTTGAAAAGTACAGTGTAGTAACCTATGAAGTTTGTTTTCAGAATTTGCAAGCAAAATAATCCATTTACAGTGCATACACTGACCTGAAGCAGAATCAGAATTATTCTGACTATTTAATACTCTAATATGAATTACTTAATTTCTGTGTAGTTGGCAAACTCTGCTGTCAGTAGACGACCTGGTAGAGAAACTAGTGAAGAAACTGGAACTGAACGGAGAATTAGACAACACATACATCTTCTACACATCAGACAATGGCTTCCACACTGGTAAAATTTTCACTGCTTACTGAGTATTTGTAGAAGATCCTGGATTTGCATAACCTTTCAACTTCATAACTACCCCAGAAAATGGGAGCAGCAGCTCTGGAAAATTGTAGACGTGAGAAGTACTGATTTGAGTTAGAAAGCAATCTGGAGTTGTGTTGTGGGGTGTCTGTGGATGTTACTGGGCTTTAGGAGCAGTTTTTAGCATTAATCTCTACCACTGTATCTTGGTATACATGAAATTAGGACAGAAATGAAGGGAGGGTCTCTGTTCTGTAGAAAGGGTTGCCATGAAAGAGTCAACTGGTAAAAATATGTCAAAGACCTGTCTGTATCATGGTATGGCTAAAAATGTGCTATCTAAGCTGTTGAACTTTGTAAGATACAGCTTATAACTTGAAGGTGCCTATACTTATCCCCCACTTTGTTAATGTGGTTCTGGTCAAGAACCTCTTCTATCTTCTTAGAATTGGATGCTGGAAATTACGTAGCCCAAGACTCTTAAAATGTAAGCCAAGAAACCATTTAACTTCTTCCATTTTCTATTATATAGGCCAGTTTTCTTTGCCAATAGACAAACGGCAGCTGTATGAGTTTGATATCAAAGTTCCATTGCTAGTTCGAGGACCAGGGATAAAACCAAATCAGACAAACAAGGTAAGAAAGAGCTGAAATCACGGTGTGGATTTACTTTGAACAGTGTTTCATGGTTGTCAACTTTAGGTAATAAATTATCCTCCTACATATATATGTATCAACACAATGAAATACATGCAGTGGTACAAAGTGCAAAGATCTCATTCTAAAAAGCTGTGTCCTCTTGCTGGAATTGGCAAATTTAAGTAATTGCAGGCTACTAAAGTAAAGGAAGTGTGACACTTGCTTTCCAAAGACCCTACTGTGGCTTTTGAATATTCTAATGTCCCTTAGCCTATAAAGATGAAATTAAGTAGTGTTTAGGTGTACCTAAAATTACAAGTATTTGTAATAATGAGATTTCTGTATTTTTATCTGTTAAATTCTGGTCTTCTAAAGTAACTTTGCCTTTGCCTTGCAGATGCTTGTTGCAAATATTGACTTGGGTCCCACTATTCTGGATATCGCGGGGTACGACCTGAATAAGACCCAGATGGACGGGATGTCACTGCTGCCGCTGTTGGTAAGTAGGTGGCATGGGATTGTAACCACCACCTCCTGCAGGGGTTGTTCTTCAAAGTGAATACCACCACTTCCTTCTGGAGGCTAGGTTGACTCATAACCCAGGTTCTTCCCTTGATGTTGTTCTCACATGGGATGTTCATAGCTTAGTGAAAAACGTAGGTATCTTTTTTAAACGCAGATGTATTTTCATAAACCCTACAACGTGGTGGTCATATTGTAATAGAAAGTTGTGTCATCCTTTGGCTAATCCTGCCATTTGTAATAACTCCTGCTCTGAAGGCTTTATTTTGTTTCTGCTTTGCATCCTTCCACTTCTTGTCCTGAGGATTTCCCAGCATAGAACAACCTGCTTTTCTCCTGTGTCTTAAATCTTTGGCGTGCCTCAGTTTTCAGTAGAACTGGTGTTTCCCCCTAAACTCTGTAAAAAAAAGTGCATGTGGTTTCATAAAGCAGACTTGACCTTTCCAATAAGTGAGCAGAAGCCTACTTAAATAAAGCTGCTTGCAGTTGATCCTTTTAGTTTTAATTAAATTTAGTCTCTAAATTGAAGGCAGCTTACTTGGAAACGTAGGAGATCATCCAGATTTAAAACAGTGCTTTGCTTTTAAAACCTGGTATCCAAACCTTAAGCTGTTCTTTAGACAGAAGCAGGTAAAAGGCATCTAGTTTACTCTGATGGAATCAAAACTCTGAAACTCATTGTTTTGCCGTATATGCCTGTAATGGTGCTGTATATTAACCTTAAACTTGCCTTTCCCTCTGCCTTCTAAAATGCAGCTACAAATAGAGCAGCTTAAAACTTAGTTGCTTCTTAAAGCTGTTTATCTTTTCTTATGCCAAGGGTATCTCTTTCCATCTGTTGTAGTCAGATACAAACTGAAGAGAAACGGCCTCGTTGCAGGGATCTTGTCTGTCATATAGTACTGGCTGGCCATGTGGCTCCTATTGGGTATTACTGCATGATTCTTTATAAATTTGGGATAGCTCTTGGACACCTTCTTGTGAGGGTTTGTAATATTTTTGGAATTGGACCCTTGTCTTCCAGTTACAGAAGACATTCTAAGCTAAGGCAAAATATTATTTTAAGACTGACTCAAATCAGGGACGAGGATTCAAACTGCCTTGTAAGCAGTGAGCAGAGTTAGTGTTATTCCAGGCATGGAGAATGTCTTTTGTTTCATGGTGCAATGGATACTAAGTCACGTTAACTTCTTGTCCTAGAGAGGAGACAAAAATGTGACGTGGAGATCTGACTTCTTGGTGGAGTACCAAGGAGAAGGGTACAATGGCAGCGATCCTACCTGTCCTGGCCTAGGACCTGGAGTCACAGTAAGCAAGACACAATCTGTTAATATTACAAAACAACTGCTAAATTAAACCTGTTTGCTGTATGCACTAACCTGGTTCTAAAAGTAAGGTCTCAGAGGTCTTGGAGGGAGACATCCAGCCATGTGGAACTAATGTGTCTATACCACTGTACAGAGCACTGTTGCCCTTTCAGTGGGAACCTACAGGGCCTCAGGGCTGGAGAAATACATGGGAAGGTGTGGGCTTGGCAAAGTGGGTGGCAGTGGCATCGCGTGCTTGCTAAGCTTCCAGTGTCCTTGTCTCAGTTCTCATGCATGACCATTATTTAAGTCACTAGCTACTTCCCGAATCAAACAGGTTTGCTTTAAGTGCATCCAGTTGATGCTGTCATTACTAGTGTGTGTTGTGTTGTTCTCTTTGCTTGGTGTACATCAGCTTCCCAGACAAAATGCACTTAATTGTGCTGGGTTGAATAACAACACTTTCAAATTGAGAACAGCCGAGTTTTTGCTTAAAACCCCCAGTTTTAACACACTATCTAACACACTTGCATGTGTTAGACCAAGATCCTGGTGTTCAGGTGTGCCGTTGACTTGAGCTGGTACAGGCTCTAGAAGAGGATGACTAGTTCACTTTTTTCCCCCGATCTGAAGTTCTTTGTTCACTGCTCCCTTCACAGCACTGCTTCCCAGACTGTGTGTGTGAAGATTCCTATAACAACACGTACGCCTGTGTAAGGACCCTGTCAGCCTCCTGGGACCTGCAGTACTGTGAGTTTGATGACCGGGAGGTAAGTCTGCCTGGCTCGCAGACAGCAGCTGCTCACCGCTGCGTGACCGACCGTCCGCGCTCTTATCTGCTCTCAAGGCTTCCATAAAGTACTCTGAAAAGCAGACTGCCATTGCTTGCAGGATAAACAGTGAAGTATTTATCTGCTGGTGAGAATGTTTGACCAAAACTCTGGTCAGCGTTCTGGGAAGAAAAAAAAAGTGGTTTTTTTGAGGGGTAAGAGGGAATGAGAGAGGAACAATAGCTGCTCTATTTGTAGCCTAAACTATGATACTACTTTCTTTTATGACCCAACAGCCTCGTGCAGAGCTGTGCTGTGACTGGGTTCAGATCTCTGTCCTACCCTAATTCCACGTGTCAGTCTTCTGTACAAGCATTTTCTGTTACACTGTACTTCTGCTGTTCTTATGTTCCAGTGCAACTCTTTTCCTTGAGAAAAACTGGCATCTCAGGCTAACCATTTCTCTTCTGTTGCTCACGTTGGCCTGGCAAAATAAGTATCTAAGTTACCAGTGTGAGAAAGGTCTCTAGCCTTATCTTAAGTTGTTTGGGAAGAAGGGACATGATGTTCCCCCTGCAGAAACTCTTCAGATCTCACTAGTGAAGCATCTGCTGCACACACAAAACTTGGCGTGTTACAGGGTTGATCTTTACTTGTGCCTTTTTGCACACAGTCGCTCCAGAGAGCACATTGGGCTTGAGGCAGCCAGGTCACAAATCTAACAAACTGCATTGCTGGAGATGTGCAATAAACTCCTAAAGAGCAGGTTTCCCAGTTACCATGCCACCACACAAAAGTGTTTCTGCTAGTCTATAATGAACAACTCCAACCAGGGGAATAAATTTCACTACACTGGTTTTTGCAGTAAGATGGCAAGAGACTGTAAGGGAGATCAAGATCCTGCTTAGCAGACCCTGCCCTTCATTTTTCCACTTTCTGACAATTTGATGAAGTTAAATGAGTAGTTCAGCTTTCTTTGTATGAGTAGACTCTGAAGCTCAGCTGATATAATACACTTCATGTCACTTTATTTTTCTTCCCAGTAAGAAGGTATGGCTGTGGCATTTTTGAGGTCACTCAGCTTAAATTAAGGTTAAGAGTTTTGGGAAGATGCAGCAATGTGGCCTTTAAAACTTTGCAGTGAACTTTACAAGAAAGTTAGCAACCAGTCTATCCAGATGTATCTTTCAGTTAGACACAACCCAACAGTTTTTATCAACATTGTCTGAAATCAGGCCTTCTGCTCCAGCAAGGACAAAACCTCGGCTGAATTCCTGTGATGTGTGACTAGTATTTGTCCCACAGAATAGTTTAGAGATTTAATGTACCAAAAAACAAATCTGCCCTAAAATCCTCCAGACAAACCTCAAACCATGTGTACACAAAAAAAAACTTTCTTGTATTGGCTTACTTGTACTCGGTATATTTTGTACATGTAGTCAAGATGCCTGTCTGGGTTTGACAGCTGAAGTACCTGATGACCATCGCAGCACCATCATGTGCTCATGGAATTGTGTATTTTGAGATCCATTAATGAAAAGACAGCCAGCTTATCCCCTTACTGTAGTCTTATAGTCATAAGATGGGTTCCATTTCTGTGTTAGAACAACATCTGCAGTGAGTACATTAGGTGGAATTAAAAACTTTTCCAACAATGCTGTGCTATCACAAAACTTTAGCTTTACCTACCCAGTCCTGTCTTTGACCACGTAGCTGCGTGGGCAAGCGTACCTTGTGTGGGGATGTGTTAATTAGCATTTAGGATTTAATACAGTGCATAAATGTTCCTCTACAGGTGTTTGTGGAAGTGTATAACTTGACTGCGGATCCACACCAGATCAATAACATTGCTAAAACAATTGATCAAGAAATTCTAGAGAAGATGAACTATCGCTTAATGATGCTGCAGTCCTGTTCAGGAGCAACTTGTCGTACACCGGGTGTCTTCGATCCTGGGTAAACACTGGCTCAGTTCATTATCATAGTACTTTTACATGTATTTTTTTTTAAATTAAGCTTTTATAGAGGGTACTGTTGTTCAACAGAAATGCTATCTTGATGCTTTTTTTAATGTTTAACCTCTATTTTAATTTCACCTACTGCATATAACTTGATAGCATTAATACTGCTACTTCCATCTTGTCAGCCACTGCTGACATAGAATGGCTGAAGCTTACAGTTGCGCTGAGCAGTCAGAGACAAGTGACCTCAGGTTTGCCTGAGCACAGGGAAAAGCTCTGCAGGCAGGCATTTTCCATAGATTTGCTCTGATTGTTCCTGGAGATGCTGTTAGCAAGGAACGTTTCCTGTGGGACCTAAGCTGTATGTATTAGTCAGCTGATGTAAGCCAGTAGCACTTGTGACCCCAAAATTCAGTTGGTGATCATTTGGACTGAAGCTTTTTTTAAGTGCTATTTAAAATGTCCTTAGGTAGTACAACTCTAAGTTTGTCAACTGAGGGAGCAAAGCCTTCTGGTTGGATGCATCTCCTGAGTGCTTAATGTTACACATGCCAATATGGTATGTTGCAGCTAGTACTTATTTCTTTGGAAACCCTCAACTCCTTAGTTGTGTGTTGTAATTCATCTGTTGTAGTATGTAGAGAGACTGTCCCCACTGCATGCTGCCCAGAAAGCAAGTATCGACGTAGCCCTGTGCCGGCGCTCCTCTAGAAACCATCTGTCGCTGGGAGCGCTGGCGGTGGGGCTGGCTGTCGCTCACAGGGACTCTGCTCCTCTCCCCAGGTACCGGTTTGACCCACGGCTCATGTTCAGCAACCACGGGGTCCGGGCTCGGAGGTTTTCTGCACAGCCCCTATAGGTGCTTGTTGCCCCTTGCCCTCGGCTCCCTCTGACTGGTTCCTCCAGTGGCTGCAGCAGGTCTGTCCCTGTAACTCTTGTGGATTGCAGCTGGAAGACTTTTAACGGGCTACTCAAACCCTGCTGGGAAGAAACCCTCGTCTTTAGCTGGTTGCCTTGTGCAATATGTATATTTTACAGCTGAACTGTAACTCTAAATCATTAGACACAGCTAATCTGTCTTGCTCAGATGGTTGATTACCACCTTTGTCTTTCGAGTACCTTTTCATATCACAGGCACAGAGGTGAACCTATGCCTGTGAATCCAAACAGTTTATTTTGTTCTAAGAGGAATAAACATGTATTTGGGTCGGGTTAGATAGGCAGGTGCTATTGCACAGTAATGCTCACCCACATTCAGTGTCACAGACTTTGTTTATAATTATAGGTTTCCTGTAACGAGCTCAAAGCTGTTAATGACAACAGCAAACTAGTCCAAAGTAGTGTAGGAAGCCATTAGTCAAAACTGTAGGATCTGACTAGCAAGTGTCTTGTGCAGAATTAAAATCTGTATGCTAAATACTTGTCTTTCAACAAGACCACTTTGAATGAGACCAATGAGCTTTGTAGGAGAGCTTTGGTAACTTGCAAACAAGAATGCAGTTTCTGCCTCCTACTAGTGTGAAATGCTGGGATGGGTGATTATGTACTACTGAAAAAACTTTGGGTTTAATATGGGCTTCCTAGTGAGTTAAACAAAAGAGTGTTGAGACTAACAAGTATTAAAATAAGCGTGCCTATGTTTTTGAGCTAACTCTTAAGTCTGTTTTAATACATGAACAAAAGTAATACTAAAAAATCCACACAAAAAAAAAAAAAAAACAGGGCACCACAGTAGAGTTGATCTGTCTCTAACCTCCGAATGTCTTGAATTGTCTAACATCTTATATTGATTAGATTCTTGAAGGTAAATTATTTTGTAAGCAAGCTGGCTAAAAACTAATAAATCATTACTCACTGTAAGTTAGGCTAAGAGGGCAGTTTAAGTGATTCATGGAGTGTTGCTTTCTGGTAGCAACTACTAGACATAACTATTCAGAACCTGCAGTACGTGGCCTTCACACCAAAGGACTGCATGTCAGATGTCTGACTGCAGCATGTTATCACTTGATTCCCCTTTGGAAGGGTTAGGTTGTCTTTTCAACCTTCTGATTAGGCTTATCTGAAATGCAGCCACAGCTTGCACCCTGTATAGATTCTGTGGCAAAACATCTTCTAGAATCACTGAATTGTGTATCTTTAGCAAGACAATTTCAATTGTTACCAGGGAAGATAATCATTCCCTGTCTAACTGTGGCACAGGTATTTAGTTTTCAGTTAGTTATTTCAGACCGTTTACCCAAATAGAGAGCATGACAATTCCAACTTCTGCCAGGTAAACTCTTCCACTAAGTAATCATTCAGTAGGCAACAAAGTGCAACTCTTTCCAAACTGTGAAGGTGTGTGCCCCAGTGTGCAGATCTATAAACTGGACACAAGCAATGCTACAATAAGAGCAGTTGAACTTTCTTGGCTCTTAATTCTAAAGCAGAGAAGTTGTCCTTCATGTAGCTTAAAATTGGCAACTTCTGTAGTGATCTCCAGCTTAGATTTCATAGAGCTTTTGTCTCAAATCTAACTCGTTTTAGATCTCTGCAGTGACCAAATACTTGGAGAAAAGAAAAAATCACATGAAAGGTAACTTTTCAGCTGGAGCATCTGTATAAATGCAGAGGTTTTGAGATGTTCAAACTATACTCACATGCTTTCAAATCTCAGGACTTTTTTTTTTTTTTTCCTCCACTACCACTGTAGCTTTATCCTGTTTTGTTTCTCAAGCCTTAGTATTGTCCATCAATACCCTTTAGATCATATTTTGTCTTTTAAAAACAAAACCAAAGTTGTTTTTTTGCTCATGCTGAGCTAAACTTAAAGTTCATTTATGTAGTGTTTGGCTCAAATAATTCTAGCAACTTAGACCTGTTCTTTAAATTTTATTTTGGTAGCTGTGTGAAATACATTGATTGCTGCACATTAAACCCTCAAGTTTATCAAATTTAGGTCCTATGTCAAGATTCTACTTGAGTTAAGTTTCAGTGCAAGTAATATGTGTTACGTTGCTCCCCAAACTATATCCAAAACTTTGTTATGGGTACAAATGTGTAACTCTATCTTAAAGTGATCTTAAGCCAAAACAAGGAAATTTTCTTTTGAATTATTTACTTTTTGCCTAATAATTAATTAATACAAAAGTTGACAAAATTGCTACAGGTTTATTCAGTACATGCAACCAGGTGTTTTACTCAAATTAACACTCTTGCTGTCTGTACACATGTGGGAAGCATTTTTGAAAGTAGGTTCAGTAACTTACACACTCACTGTCAGAGAACCACACTATACCTGAAATCTGTCAGGGGCAGTAAATGTTGTATTAAATGGAAATTCAGAGTGAAATTACTCAGTCTTCACTTAACCAGAACAGCAGTTTAGGGAAGTAGCTGCTTCACTCCCACTTTTGATAAAGCCTGAAGAACTGTTCACCAAAAGCATGTAAGCATGAAGGAAGAACAGCAGCAAACAGCTGCCTGCCTTCCACAGCTTTTAGAGGAGTTGTCACTTGTCTGGTTCTTATTTCCATGAAGCAGTTAATTTTGAGTATTTTTAGAGCCTTGAAGGAACAGTGTTAATTCTTAGCTTTGACAATTAAAAAAACAAGAAACTATGAAGGAACTTTGACCGTTATCCAGATCTAACTCCCAACTAAGTGGTTTTAAAACTAAATGGTCTTCCTGGAAATTCCATTTCATATGCTCTTTGACCATGGCTCTGTCTGTACCATTACTGAAGGCATTAGTGTTAAATGACAGTCTTACCAGTACAGAGTTTTAAATGAAGGGGCCTTACCAGTACAGAGTTGGGTTTAGGTAAAATGTGATTTTTTATTTTTTTATTTTTTTTTTTTTTTAATTTTTTAGTTATTACCAAAAGCAAAGCTGTGAATTTTAGTTATCTGATCTGGTAAAGTAGATACTATACAGGGAGAAATACAGTTAATAACTTTATTACGTTATCTAAACCAAGAATCACTCAGAACATCTCTTCAGCATAAGTGAAATACAGCTAGTACATGCTTACCCAGCACAGGCCCAGGAAATTGGGCTGCTTCATTTTGAGGCATAAAGTTGTAACAGGGACACATGATGCAAACGCACACCCAAAGCAGGTAAAATACCTTTTCAATCCAGTTATATTTAAGACTGATTCTACAAGCTAATTACAGTGTTTCATCATAATGGTACAGCTGTCATTAATCTCATTCAATTAATTTTGTGTTCCCCCCTCTCTCTGTATGTGAGCATACTTTGCTGTAGCATGTTGTGGGTATACTTAACTTCTGCTGTCTTGAACATTTGTTTAGAAAGTGCCCTTCCAGAGGACCCTGTTCACTGCTGCACTTTTGGGGAAAGAAAAATAAACTGCCTATCAAACTTCTATCTGTTACTGAATTTCAGTTAAACCTTCCTACAGGATCAAGCTGTGTCATGTGTCTAAAGACTGAATTCCTAATTCATAGGCCTGTCCTCTGCTTACTGCCCTCCTGTCTAACAGTGGCCACTAGTGAACGTTCTTGTGGTCACAGGGAACCTGATGTACAAGTGTATAGCCAAACAACACAAGACTGCTTTGCACACCAGGAAGAAACACTGAAGTGAAAGAACAAATGTAAATGCAAGGCTGAACTTGCTCATATTTCCTGGGAAACTGATGTGGTTGAATAGATGGAAAACTTTAACAAAGAGATGAGAAAAACTGCTGTTCATAATTAAAAGTAGTATGTTCTGCCTCTGGGAAAGAGGAAGAATAAAATCCTACCTAAGGCTTTTTCCAAAATGGGAACTGTGAGCAACATGAAGATATGTGCTACTTACTTACCTCAGTCCTTGTTACAGAGCTGAATTCCTTGGAAGATTCTGTGCCACCATTTAAAAATACATACCTAAATATTTTCTGAACTGTGGAGCAAGGTGATTTAGTACTTTGACCCTACTGAAGTTTGAGGGTTTCACAAGCTTCTAAAAAGTATTTCTGCATTCTGTTTTCATTTCTGCTTAATCATGTGGTATCAGTTTCATTTCCCCTTCAGTGATGTAGCAGTCTTCCACGGGTAGAGAACAATACTTAACAGCTTGAGACACTGCTGCTGTCTTTCTTCTGATGGTCGAGCTTATGAAAACTATAGAGTTTTCTGTAGCACCACAAGAAAAGGCAGCTCTGTATTACCTAGATACAGCTTCCCATCATGCTCAAAGACATCACTGACAGCCCAGGTGACGCTACCATCAGGGTCATGGAAGCTTGCCACAATGTCTCCTTTGTCATTAATTTCTAAGAACAAGCCATGTTTGTGAAGGAAAATGCTGTAGAATGATAAAGGAGTCACCTGTTACAGAAAAAGAAATACAGTGTTAACACTTCATTCAAGGAGTGGGGAGGAGGGAACTCCATGACTACAAAAGAAGCGGCAACACAAATCCATTGTTTTCCAGATGTTGCTCTAGTCAGATTCAGCTGTTGTTTAACCTTTTGATAATATTCACTGGACTGTGTCTAAAGCTGCCAGTCCAGTAATTGCTCACTAATCTTAAAGTATAGTTGGTGCCTGGTTGCTCAGGAAGGTGGGGAAGTTGTTTGAACTTATTCCAGCTGCCAAAAGCTGCCCATTTTCTTCAAACAGGAATAACAGATTTGATGGAACACACATGAATGACCCACTTGACTGTGTTTTCCTGTGCAAGTTCTAGGGAAAGGGCAGCCATGGTTCCTAGAAAAAAAGTAGCACGGGCAATCAGAACCAGCTCCATGACTTTTGGCAAGAACAACTTTGCCAAGTTTGATTCCTATAGCAAAATCTTCCTTTTTTCCGTAAATACTTCTTCACCTGCCTTGACACTATCATGTAGCTATGAACTAGTGGGCTCAGAGCTTTTTAACTCTGGACTGCTTTTGTCAATACTGATTTTTCTACTTCATAAACAGGTTCTCAGTATTGCCACAACAATAAAACTGCTGTGTTGTAGTATGTAAGGAAGAAAACAATCCTCAAATGTTCCAGAAAAATCAAAATTAGTAGATGTTGGTATGCTGGCTGGTAAAGATAAAGTGGTCTCTTGCATTTCCTGTTGAAGAGAACAAGTTCTGTCATACTTAAAAAATTAGCATTTTTGTGACACCAGTTGTTAACATTACACAGTGTTAAACTTACTTACCTTTGCAATAAATCTCTTTAGGAATGGATATGGTCCTAAAGCATCAAGAAATGGAGGAAAGAAACCAGGAAAGCGAGCAGTAGATATTCCAACTCTGTATAAACCTGTGTTTGATAATCTGATGTTGTCTGAATACCCAGGCAGGTTGTCCACAAAAACTTCTTTTTTTCCTGCATTCACTCCACTCAGCCAGTAGCTGCAAAAAGGGATTTCTGTATGAGTTGTAGTGGCTGCTGCAAAATACAGCAAGCTTAACAGCACAGAAGATCCATAATTTCCATTCAAGCAAGGAATTTTGCAAAGTACAGAAAAAGACTCTGCAGGAAGTAGTAAATGCAAAGCAGGACTAAACGTGACTAATTAGTCAAAAAACCTCATCTTTCTACATGTAACATAAACATAGTTAAGTGAGTGCTATATAAAAAAATCTATTCGTAGAAAATGTGCCTTTTAAATTAAAACTAGTATCAATTTTGGCTCTAGAATTTCCATGAAAGAGAAAACTGTTAAAACACTGACTCCCTTTAAAATGGGGTGTTATGCTACTCATCACAGTCATGCAGTGCCACTTGTCCTCTGAGGTCTGTTCCAAAGGAATCACCAGGATAATTGTAATAGAGTCTGAGGGAGTTAGGGCCCAATACATCAGCAAATGGTGTCAAAAACATTTGGCAGCAGTAAGAACGACTGTTAATTTCTACTTGGAATTAACTAAAACCTGTGACTCCTGCCATAGAAAAAAAATTAATTTAGACAACAGCAACCCTGTTAACTGCACGTGTTCAGTTTGCATTTTTAGGAAGGTAAGGAATAACAAAAGAACACACACAAAAATCCTACCTACAGATTGATTAAAAACACGTACTATAAACTAATGTGTAATATGCTTCACGTGGGAGGAGACTGGTGTTGAACCTACCGGATGATTCTGCACGTGCTGGTTTCTGCTACCAGCAGGTACTCCTCCTGGGGGGACAGAGTGATCCCGTTTGCCATGTGCAGGCCCCCGAGCAGCGTCCTCCCCGCCCTCCTCACGGGGTCGTAGGCCAGGAGGCGACCGAGGTGGTTCGTTTCCATTACCTTAATCAACACACCTAATGAAAAACTAGGCTATCACAATACCTGGTTTCAATCAGAACAGAAAATATTCAGGTTTTATTAACATGAATTGGATAGAAGCAGACGTTGCAGACTTTACAGAATGGCAGGTGGCATATACTTCCTTTCACATAATATTTCTCCTCGCTTCATTTTATGCACAGTTCTGGTAGCAAAGACAAGAGTCAGTGTAATCTTCATGTCTGTGACCTCTTTGAATTTCAGCTTTACAGAGAGTTTGTTCAAGATAAAGTTTTACTCAAAAGCTGTGACTACACAGAAAAGAGACCTTCAAGTACACGAGCAATTTCCTGCCTTGTGTTTACTGCTGTACAAGAGCAAGCTTGTAGGCAGGCACCAGAGAGAAATGAACATGCTGTAAAAATCCACACTGTTGTGTATCACATGATAATTTCTTTGGGTAGTCATACCCCAGGGTTTGGAGGTTTTGTGTTTTAGGTTGTTTGGGCTGGTTGTTTGTTGGTTTGGTTTTTTTTGAAAAGCAGCTACAGAATAGCACAGCCCATCCTCTGCCTCAGGGCTCTGGCAGGCTGCATTCCTGGCATGCTTGGCTAAAACGCAACAAAAAACCTTGTCTCTTCTGCAGCCTAATACACAGTGCTGCCAGCACAAAAATTAACACTTAAGCTGCCTGACCAGGTGGCTACAAAGATTACTTCATCTCACCTCGTATTTGTGATGTCGTCTTTCCCACTTGCTACTTGAATCCGTAAAATAAATCAAATTTTTCTTTGATATTTCTAATCCATTTAGGAATTTGAAAGGCATCCCATCCACACCTAGTTAACAAAAACGACTACTGATTAAAATAAGTACAAAACCACCAAGTGTTCAAAATTATTAAGCTCTATGCAAGCTTAAGATACCAGACATTGCAGTTTCCAATCTCATAGTTAATGCTGTCCTTCATTTGCCTCAAGCTGAAGTCCAAGCTCGAAATTACTTTCATTTGCAGGGAAATACATTCAGGTTGCATCTCAACATAACACATACCAAACCAAAAACCTCTGACAATTGTCATTGCTTCTGTTTTCTTCTATTTTTTAAACAAATCTTAAAAATATAAAGCAAATGGGCTTTTAAGCAGTCCCAGTCTCCACACTCACTAGTACTGATCTCAACTGGTTAAAGTGCCTTGATCTTCCAATTTATTTATAAGCATGAGGACCAAACACAAGATTAATCTGCTTCCCCATAAACTGTAGCATCACCTTTTTCACTCGAGAGCAGGAGGGTTTTCTCTCCTGTCCTTGGATTGACTTTGTACAGGCCTAAATAAGAATCCACCACAATCACGTCACCATCCCGATCCACCCGGACTCCGTGGGGCCGGCCACATACTGGTTCATACTCTGGAGTTCCTGAGATACAAACAGGAGGATACATAAGACCAGGAGGTTGATAAAATGAAGACCCCAAAATGCAAAGGCTGAAAAGCACTAAATGCATCCCTGAATGAACCAGATCCTTAAAAGCTTCCTTAAACTGTCTCTAAAAGTAACTTGCAAAGCAAGTGACAGTGTAACATCCATCTACTTATCTCTGATCCTTATTACTTAAGAAAAAAATTTGATCCCAGCCTTCAAAGAAATGCAGCTCTACTCTGTTCTCCCAGAAAAATTTAAAGATGTCTGAAGAACTGGTAGTAAAGGAAAATGGATCAGCTGCTATTTATTTTATAACCCCAAGAAAAATATGAAAGTAAACCACTTTTAGGAAAGATCTAACTACTTGCCTTCAGCTGAGGGGCCCAAGTTCCACAGGTCACGAGAATCCTGCAAGTAATCCTCACATAAAACTACAAAGACAGATCTACCATGCTGAGTATTTTTATGGTGAGTAATTTTTATGAGAGCAGTGAATCAGTAAAGCTGGACACCCTACAATTTTGTGACCTTATGCCCTCTACTCTGAAATACTTATTTTCCCTGCTACTCCATTAAGAAAGGGACAACCTCCATTGCAGCTCACTGGAACTGTAACACATCTGTACCACAAGCCAACTGACTGACAGCTGCCAACAAGTTAACAGCTGGGGCTGGTCTCACCCCGAATGGGTCTATCATTCTGGTCTCATTTTTGGTTTCTTAACTTCCACATAGTCAGTTATTTACCTAAGGCTCAAAAATGTTCTGTAATTTTTCAGAATTCTTTCAAATTTGGTAGAGACCAGTGCACAGCACAGGGACTTTGGGGATAGGGAAAGCACCCACATAAGTGTCACGTATTTAGGAAACAAGGCTAAAGCACATCTGCTATTTTAATGGCCCTTGGGGCCTGCTTGGTCCATCAAAAAAAGAACAGGATAAACCCAAACATTTCAGTGCTTTTTTTCCGCACAAATAAGGAAAGAAAATCCAACCTTGCAGCCCAGTTACTGGTGATGGTACCAGGGCACGCTATTCTGAGTCTCTGATTCCTTTGTAAGATTTGAACTGTTTCTACCATGTATTTTGGTCTTGAGGCAGGAAAATAATTGGATAAATCTTGTCTCTAGACCACGCTTAACCTTTTGTGTAGAAGGACTTCTATAAAATGCTGTTCTTTATTTAAAGGGCAATCAACACAGGAGGGACATGAACCTGTTGTAGCAGGTCCAGAAGAGGACCACAAAAATGATCAGAGGGCTGGAGCACCTCTCCTACAAGGACAGGATGAGAGCTGGGGTTGTTCAGCCTGGAGAAGAGGAGGTTGGAAGGAGAACTTGTGGCAGCCATCCAGTGCCTGAAGGGGGCCTACAGGAAAGCTGGGGAAGGACTGGTTACAAGGGTGTGTAGTGATGGAACAAAGGGCACTGGTTTTAAATTCAGGCAGGGTAGATTTAGATTGGTCAATAGGAAGTAGTTCTTTACTGTGAGAGTGGTGAAACGTTGTAACAGGCTGCCTGGAGAGGTGGTGGAGGCCCCATCCCTCTAGACATTGGGTTGCTCAGAGAGCAAGCAACCTCATCTAGTTGAAGATACCCCTGCTTAGTGCAGACTAGATGACCTTTAAAGGTCCCTTCCAACCCAAAACATTCTACGATTCTATGATTATGTAACAAGTCAGTCTCAAAGGACTGAGAAATATGCCATTATGCCATAAACCTGCCTCCATTAGGAAAAGCTACATGACAGCAGTAGGCTTCTCTTACAGATTTGCATAAAAGACTCAGAAAATGTTAACAGAAGGTAGAGTAGCACTTCAGTTTCTCATTTATATTACATTTAGAGTGTCATTTATATGAACAAGTTTGCTTTTTCACATCAAAACCGTTGCTCACCACATTCCGGTATGTCCTGCCCCATTTGAGTAATGAAATGCAGCTTGTCACCACTGATCATCCACAGCTTCCCATCCACAGTACCAGTGTAGATATTACCTTAAAGGAAGTATATGAGAAGACTGTTTTAAAAGGGACCCAGGCAAATAAAGCTGACTGTAAGAGAAGGACATTCCTTATTATTGTGAGCCCTTCCTTCTTGCAGCCAATTTATATATTCTATGCACACACAAAGCAACAAAACAGACAGGAAACAACACAGCTTACTTAAAATGTATTTTTATAAAGCAGAAAGAGAAATAAGACATTGGAGAATAGAAAAAGTATGAACTGTTCGTATGTTTATTTTAAATAAACATAATACACTTAAAGCTACCTTAAGACTCCTCTGGGTTAGCAGCAAACAAAGGCACCAAGGACAGGACTAAAGATTCACAGGGATTCACAGGGATATTCTCATACTGTCAATAAAAACGAGTGAAAGCGTTAGCAGAGCTCACACCATCTACCTGTTTGTTCTGGGGATTCTGCCAGGCTATGGGCTAGCTAAAATATTAAGTAGACAGAAGTAAAACGTTATAATGACTGATACAAAGCAAAAAAAAAAAGAAAAAAAAAAAGTAGTCCTTCTAGAACATGAAAATCCTAAGCAAAAAAAACCCAAGTGTGTCTTGGTTTTTTTTTAAGCTGTGATGCTTCACTTTGGTTTTGAACCACCAGAATAATACCAAAAATATGTTAAGCTTGCATTAAAGGGGTAAATGTATTTTCAGTTGGATACCTGCTTAGCAGTTGCTTTCTCCTCTGCTTTTGAAGGAAAAACACATCAAAGGAAAAACTCTAGAGGTGAGAGGTGATTAAGCC
The DNA here is from genome assembly GCF_000691845.1 of Merops nubicus. Classification (NCBI taxonomy): domain Eukaryota; kingdom Metazoa; phylum Chordata; class Aves; order Coraciiformes; family Meropidae; genus Merops; species Merops nubicus. Next base: position 4,210 of record NW_008611840.1, on the reverse strand, counting down.
TCACCTTTTAAAAATAGTGTCCTCCTACCTTTCGACTAGTCCAAGCTCTGAAATAGAGTTACTCTTCAACAAAATAGATTTGTAGTGTAAAGTCTGTTAAGTGTTTGGAAACATTCCTCTGATTTGTCTTTTGTTTACGTGGATTGAACTGAAGTAGACATTATGTTTTTTACAGTGACTGGCATTTTCACCCTAGCCCTGTCTACATTTAAAAATGTGCACTGTCGCTTGGGGACAGCTATTAGAAGATACTCCATAAAAGTTCTTCTACCTTTCTGTGCCCATATTCCTAAAATCCCACAGATTCCGACTGTGTCTAATGAGCGCTAACACCAGAGCAGATAAACAGATATAAAAAAAGTCTAGCATCTGCTCACTCATATCTATGGAAAAATGTTAAGAGCGACAAGGCCGGATTCTCAAAGGATCAGCTGTCAGATCTAGATTAAAAGAGTTGTCCAGGATTACTGGCACACAGAAAGCACATGTTTATCCAAAGGAAGATCTTCGGAGCCACTGTTCAACACAACAGCTTTGCCTGGGAAAACCAGGCTGAACGCTGCTGCTGTTATCAACTCGCTGGCATTCTACCTCCTCCCCAGGCATGCTGGAAACAGCTGAAATTTCTGATCACATACCAGAGTCTGTATTTAAAGAGAGAAATCTTAGACTTCTAACGCTATTTTCTATCCTGCTACATGCTAGGCTATGGTGCTATATTTAGACTTATGTAGCTAGTGAAGTGGGTTTTGCACTAGACTTCTCTCACGGGTATTGGTGGTCAAGTGAAGGCAGAACAGAACTACTGGAATTACCTGTAATATCCTGTCTTATTCCTACGGAAAACAGCATTTACCTAAGTCAGGCAACATCACCACAGCATCTACTGCAACTTTGGCCATGTCGTAAGATTTCAACTGACTGAATTTAGTCTCCTAAAACATCCTTAAATTCAGAGAAGTTCCATAGTAGAATTAACATGCTAAAGAAAAACAGAACCAGAACAGTAATTTATACAGCATCATGAAAGCCATTAGATTTGGCAATGCAGAGCATTTGCAGATTAGTCCTAATTTTTAAAGTATATTCTGCAAAACTCTGGTTGTAAACGCTATCCTTCCTGAAAGTTGTAGAGGAAAAGATAGAGAACAAAAAGTGCAATAAACCCACAAATTAAAATAGCAGCTTTGAGGAAAGCAGCAAGGAAGCAGCTTTGAGAAAATGCTTGCTAGGAACACTAGCCCCAATGCAAGGTGTTGAGCTAAGTCCCTTCCAGGCCTATGCTCCTACAGCTGAAAACTCAGTTCTAAGTTCAGCTTGCACAATGGCAGACAAGAATGTTTCAGGTGATTACCTCTCACCTCTGTATCACACAACACACGATGGTATCTTTCAGACAAACATGTCCTGGGCTAGTCAATATTTCCTTGGAAAATACCATAAAACTAATCTCAGCCATAAGGGAGGGTGCCTGAACTGCCAGGCTCAAACTGCTCTGGGCTGGGAGTTGGCTACTTCTTTGTACTGGCTACTGCAGGATTCTATTTTATCCACTCGCACTATCAAGAGGAAAATAATTGCTCCCAAACACGAATCCAAGTCCACAGCACTAAACCTGTGTCCTAAAGAGAAGATCACCGTGTAGCTCCTCTATTTGGGCTGAACTTTCACCGCAGTCCCTAATTTGGTCACGCTCTGGCTAAGAGTTGCTGTAAAGATGCAAAATGTGCTACTAACACTACATCCATCCTTCAGCTTCCTAGCACCTGTAAGGTTCCTGCACCTACCATTCTGACACCTCACAGCTCCTGGACAACCAACATGAACAAGTGAACAGGTAAAAGGAGGTTTTAGGTTACTGTGAAAAGTTCTTTTATAACCCAAGCTGACCAAAACCATGTTTTTGAGCACTATGCAAATTTTAAAACAACTCCATTTGCCTTCTTTCTTTAGCTCTATGTTCAGTAATAGCTTTTGAAAGAACAGCGTGCTGAACTCAGAGCTCATGCAGCAAATCAGTGCTGCTTTAGAAGACCTAAAACAGGAAAACAAAAAGCCCCCAAAACAAGGCAGGCTTGTCACTAGTTCTATGTCAAAAGCCCAAGCTTAGACTCGCATTTGGAAGAATTTCCACAAAAACCTTTAAGATGTTTTTGCATGTTACTTTTAAAAAATACACTGGTTTATACCTTTTTATAATTATATTTTAACAACACTTTCATATGTCACCAATTCAGAGAGCTATGTTTTTTAACAGGAGTAGGACATTTGCTCTGTCCATGGAAGCAGCAGATAAGAAAATGTTCTGCAACATTTGCAGGCAAATGTTTACTAATGTGAAGACACAGAACACACAATTATCTTAGTATTTTTTGAGCAATCGTTTAGCAAACATTACTATTTTTTTTTCCTTGGGTTTAATTTGTAAGTCTTGGATTTAACTTCTTAAGTCTTGTCTTTTAATTACTTGACTGAGCAGATGTATCAGATGTATAACTTTACCCATTTGGAAGTTATCTACTTGCCTTCATCATCAACAGTAAAAGACTCTGGACCTTTCAGTTGTCCTGTGAAGATTCTTCGGCCGCTCTGAAGCTTTTTATTCACTTCCAATGATCCCACCAAGGCAGGAGGCGGCTTTTCAAAACTGCACCAAATTAATTTTAAGTAAGATGTAAGAAATAAGACAACATTAGACTATAAAACTATTTAAAGGGAAAATAATAGGACTTTATTCCAGAAATACTAGTAACCAGTTATTGTCTTTTAAAGAATTTTTTAAAACTACCACTCCAAAGTAAATTAACAAGCCTGTGGAGCTTGCCGTCCCAGACTAAAAAGAATACAGACTTTTTAGAAGATTTTTTTTTCTGAAATCAATACAAACACAAAATTGCCATCATTCTGGAGAGTTTAATTCCCTGTCATTAGTCTGAGATCTACTAACAATCTCTTTACACGTACATATGAATACTGCACTGCTCAGCACTGTAAAAAAGTGCTACTGTTTTCTAGTTTTATATAAAACAATTTCTCCTGCACAGGTACCTGAGTAGCATCATTTTTATGCTCCTGCAGGACGAAAAGTATAGGATAAGTTCTGAAAGCACAGGTGTTTCCCAACAAACACACTATGCTATTGAACTTTAAGTTAAGGAGGGGAACGTACATGAATGGTTCGGGATCAATGGGAGATGGTAAAAAATAAATGCCAACAAAAGTTACAAGGACAGCAGCCGGAAGCCCCCAAGCTGGGAACCTGGGAGGAAGAGAAAACAAATATATAATCACATACAACACAAGAGGAGTAAGAAGAGTCAATCTTTTTTTCAAAAGTTAAAAAATTTCAGTGCTCAAAATTATGACTGAAGGAAGACAAAGCAGACTGCAACAAGCTGTTGATTCCTGCCATGGGGAGGAATGCCCCAGCAGTGATCCAGCCCCTGAATTAGCAAAAAAACATCCAGTTTCTTTGGCCAACTTGTGTTTCTAGTAGTACGTAACTGCTGTACAAAAAGACGCACGTGCAGTTACTCGTGTGGTAAGCAGCTTTGCTGACTGTAGTATGTTTAAACCTTACCCTGGCTGAGAACTGGAGTATTTGCTATTGATTGGTTTTACCAAGTGCATACATAGTCGTGTGGTTGTTGCACATATGCAGCTACGAGGCCTCCGATGAACCAAACTTCAAAAGATCATGTCCTCTGCTGCAGGGCCACAATGCCCATGGAACAGCAACAGAGACCAAAGCAAACAGCAAAGGAGGTCCATTCTACCAATTCAATTTGGGGAGGATTAATCGGTTTTAAGAAACACAAAGTAAGTAAAATTAAGTATAAGTTTCTGGAGAAAACTACTGAAAAGTCTCTAAGGATATAAAGGACCAAAAGGCGTTTCTTCCTGACATGGGAGGACTGGGCATTGCCTCCAACTCAGGACACTTCCTCGCTGTATGCGCCTCGTTTCTAGAAGTTTTGTTTGTGAGAAACTACTTGCCCATGGGCTTTCCCAGCCAGCTACGCTGTGCCCACCACTGGCGGGACTCCCCCGTGCGAATCGGGCGGCCGCGCCCCCACAGCGGCGAAGGAAAGGGGGGAGGAAAGCCCCGCTGCGGGCCCGCCCGAAACCTTCCCCAGGCACAACATGGCGGCCGCGGCTCCTTGCGCATCCCCCTCGGCTGCCCGCCCGGGGAGACCGCTCCCCACGCACC
>NW_008611839.1:31469-35175 GCF_000691845.1 Merops nubicus | reverse complement strand
TTTCCCTCTAGGGAATGGCTGGGAACCAAGGGATCCCATTCTTCCCTTTGCAAAGGGAAGGTGAAGGGAAAAGTGGGCTCAATGCCTTCCTTGTTCTGCAGAGCCTGCTCTGCAGCATTCGGCAGCAGACGTCTGCTACCAAGCAGGCCTCGAGCACACGCCAACATCTTAACCCCAGCCAGCTGGGTGCAAGCACCCCTCACACATCTGGACATGAGCACCTGGGGGAGTGTCAAGAGACCACAACAGGCAAGCCACTGAAGGAAACATGCTGGACACAAGAGACTAAGCTCTTTATGTAAATCAAATGCTTCAACTGCCTTCAGGTTAAAAAAAAAACAAACCACATTTAAAATCTGAAGTGCTCCTGTGTCAGTTCTACAGCTGTTTTGCAAAGCAGAAGTCATGGACGTCAGCTAGAAAAATGAGCTGCTGTTTCCCCCTCCCCATCCCCAAAGGAATTATCTGCACCGAAATGACATATCCTAAGAGGCACAGGAAGGGTGTATAATGCCCAGATGGCTTTTACTTCATCTCACAATCATCTGAACTTTCCTCTAAGAGTAATCTTACTACAGATCTGCTCCACATTTTCCTAAATTTTAAGAAGGAATTGTGTTGAATCTCACAACCTTCAATGCTCTCAAGTAACAAACACCTCCAGCTGTAGGTATTTCACATGAAATAGTAATTTCTTTTAACTTGCCTTCCACTACTAATATTTTTCCTTTAATATGACTCCCTAACATGCCACACACATCAGCTTATCACAAGAGAATTTATTTGTAAGCTTACCACTGTTCTCTATGTTTTGTTCAGCATTAGCGTATGTACGAAGAAACTCAGCAAAAGCCCCATCCTGCTTCAGCAGCTCCTGGTAGGAGCCCATCTCAGAGATTTCTCCATCAGACATTACCAGAATTGTATCCATTTGAGGCAGGTAGTTGATTGCATGCGTTACCAAAACCCGTGTCTACATAGCAAAAAAGAAAAAAAAAAATTCTAATATCTCAAATTAGTAAATGCAACAGTTGAACTACTTTTCCAGCTGCTTGTATTCTTTGTATAATACAGTAATAACTATGGACAGGCATGCAGTATTTTTAAGAAAAACTACTGTCCTTGTGTTGATTTTTCCATGAAAGAATTCTGAATTATAGAAACCAGGACACATTTCATTATAAAAATTCAATGTTTTATAAAAGCCCTCTAAAATCTCAGAAAGATCCTTTAAGATTTCATGTGTTTGAAACAAAAGTCTGAATATGCAACTGAACAAACTTGGAATCATTTGACCTCAGCAACAAAAACCAAATCTTTCTCTAAAGACAAGTATCTCATTATATCATACTTTCTTTTTCAGGATTCCTTTTGGTCCAATAACTTTTTCAAAAATATGTTTCCCAACATGAGCGTCGACAGCTGACAACGGATCGTCAAATAAATAGACGTCTGCGTTACAGTAAACTGCTCGAGCAAGACTGACTCGCTGCTTCTGCCCTCCAGACAAATTCACACCCTGGAGAAACAAGAAGTTAATGATCCTTTATTTACAGCTGAAGAGAGAGACAATTACAGCTTGTAAAGGACAGAAGCCATAGGTGTTTTATGCAAATTTGAGAAATTTCAGGATTGTATGAGATGCATCACAAACAATTTCACTACCACAATAGCATAAGCAATCTCAGTCAAAAACCTCTCACAAGGAAGTACATTTATTAAGTTCTCACTGTCAGTGAGAGGCTAGTGAAAGAACAAAAGTCTCTGCTAGTCTTGTAAGGCAATAAACGCAGACCAGCCTAACTAACTTTGTACGTTCAGAAGCCATTCTTCTCAGCTGTATTTCTACAGTGCTGCCTCTGCTTAAACAAACTGCATTCACACACTACAACTTGGCTGGCCTGCTGACCAATAAGGAAGATAAAGCTGAACCCTTTACTGCATCCGGGGTTGTCAGTTGGCAGCTGTACCCCACCTTTAACTTGTCAGCAGGCAAAGAACACGTCCCTGCATATATATCCCTGTCTTCTGGAGAACGTCAGCTTAACAGAATGCCGCGGTGGCCACCTGGTTAGTGGACACCTGCTCCCACAGCACAGCACTACAACATCCATGCAAGTTTCTACACCCGACACAGAACATACTTGTGCAATCAAGGGCCAGTTTTGGGGTGGTGGCCGTTTCTGTGGTTTGTTTTTTGGTTTTGGGGGAATTTGAGGGTTGAGGAGGAAGAGGGGTTGTTTGCTTGTTTCAAATGAAGTTTAGAAGTGTTTAGAATATTCTTCTCTTCCTGTTTCCATACATTTTTCTGCTCTACAACCATGACAATTTAAAAGAGACAATTAAGAGCTGTCACTGCAAGATGCTTTTGCATTTGTAATTGAGGACAGGTTTCCTCCTATTTGAGGGTTAACAGCAAGGGAAACATTTAGTATAAGTATTGAGATACCTTTTCTCCTATTTCTGTTTTGTCTCCTGTAGGAAGAATCTCTATGTCAGGCAGCAGTGCACAAGCCTCAACCACACGCTTGTACCGGCTCTCATTCCTCTCTCTTCCAAAGATAATGTTGTCTTCCAGAGTCGCATTTTGGACCCAGGCTTGCTGAGGAACGTAGGCTACTGAGCCCTGAAAGAAAAGCAGAGTTCCTTATTCAGTAATTTAGGCTAAAAGTCTGCACCCAAAGTCAAAGCACAGCAGGGCTTTACGAGGCTGGCAGAGCTAATGGCCTCACAAATTGCCTATAGTCATTTCAAAACAGCACAAAGTACTTCTTGGGCTACTGCCTTCTCCAAAATGTTATTTTTGTAATCCTCTCTAGAAGCCAATGTAACAAAGTTATAAATAAAGGAAAATAAAGGACTTTAAACAAAATATGATTCTCTAACAAACTTGGAGGAAACATTTGTTTGGAGAATATGTTTGCACAATTATTGAGTGTCAAAAGCCATTAGTTGTTCCATATAGTTAACGTTTATGTTCTGCATAAAACAATTTAATCTGGAATGCAAGGGTTTAACAAACACATCCCTGCCAAGAGATTTCTACAGAAAGTAGGGGAAGTAGTTTTTACATAAAAGTCACTTCAAAGGAAAAGACTGAGCTACTGTAAAGTATTTTGCTTTGAAGATGAGTTCTGCCTTCTGTTTCTGTACATATGATCACTGATCCAAATCTTACTTCCTTTATTTTTCCAGTACAATTTTGGAGGTTACCAAATGTGCTTTCTTTTAAATGCAACATATTTGTTTTGCTCTTAAAATAATTCTCTTTCCATACATTACAGCAGTAGCAAAATCTAAAACAAGGACTTTTTGCTTATTTACTTACTTCCAGGTCACTTTTCCCCTATAAGACCTGTGTAACTCTGATGTCTAAGAAGTTATAAACTACAACAGCAGATTTTCCCATGTGTGGGTTATTTGGGTGTACCCTGTTTTCTTGTAAATCTCTGATGGATTTATGAATCAATACTGCTCTTCTTTAGGCGGGCATATGTGTAACAGGGTCTTGCCACCTCATACATGGCTTCCAACAAGACTCACCAGAATACTTATCTTTGAGACCTCCATCATTCTTGTCTGGCTAAATCTAAAGCCAACATATCTTGAAGTTGTAGGGTCAAGGCTCAACAGGCAATTACATAGAGTGCAGGCTAAGGCACATACACAGCTTGTAAGGAAATCGAGCTAAAAAGCTCACTGATTT
>NW_008611839.1:27422-31438 GCF_000691845.1 Merops nubicus | reverse complement strand
TCCCTCTTCACACGACTTGGAAATCTAGAAAACCTCTGGCAATACCCACAAACAGCTAAATGATTCTTCAGACACATCATACCTTGACAACCACATAGCCTTCCTTTTTGTCCATCTCCCCCAGTAATGCAGACAGCAGTGAAGACTTTCCACAGCCAACTTGACCAACAACAGCTACCAAGGAACCCTCAGGAACAGTGAAATTAATGCTGAAATAAAGTGCATGGAATTCAGCCTTGCTCAATGACACATCCCAGTAGGTAAAAACAGTCTGTATAAAGCCAGATGCAATGTGAACACCTGCTGCACATGCCAACACAGCACAGAAACTCTGAAAATGCAAACCTCTCATTCAGAAAGCACTCAGCTCTTATACTTAGGATGTAGCATCTTAATATGTAGTCAATCAAAAGGGGAAGAAAAAAAAAAAAAAGCCCCATGTCCTGGTTTGGGGTATAACAAACAACTGTGACACAACCCGTTGAACACTTCTCTCAGATGTTCTGTGAATGTATATGTCAATACCAATGGATGCTTCCCCAACAGCATCTTTGTCCCTCAGAATAGGCAATTTAAGACCCAAGAAAGAGCAGACAAAATTAAGGAAGGGGTGAGGACAGAGGGAAGACACCATTTGTAGCTGCATCACCCCAGTTACTTCATTAGTCACACCACGTGCAAGGTTCTTCATTGGTCTTCTCCAGCACAGGAATCAAGGATGGCTACAGTTCAGCAAGAGTAAGATTCTAAAAGGCAGACTCTCAGGACGCTGTGCAAACATGAGGGACTAGGGATGACTACAAGGGGCTAAATGTGGCTGCATCCTCTAGATGGAGCTCATCCCACCTGCAGCACATAGAGCTAGCTTGAAATCTGAGGCTTTCCCTCCACACACTGTACCTCTTGCTATTCCCCTTTATGCTTTCCATACACACAACATACTTTGTCAATTCCTCTAGTTCATGAAGCCCCTGGTTTTAAAAAAGATACAGAACAAATGTTACTTGTTCCCCTATTCCTTTAAGGCAACAAACTCTTCTTCAGAAGGTGTTTCATAACTCAAATGCAGATTATTTATGACACGTCATGATTATGGGACAGAACAAAGGGTACTAATTCTTACCTGTTCAGTGAAGGAGGATCAGCTTTGGACCAGCTAAACGTTGCATTCTTTACAACAATACATCCTTCAGCTGACAAAGAAAATTCACATTTACAAAAGTGCTACCACAAGCAGCTAAATTGTATTCTCTGGATGATGCCATAGAAGTCAATCTAAACACACACAGGCAGATGTAGAAAGCTACTTCTCCAGCAGAACAACCCACTGCTTACAAAAAGCTTGTATTCTGCTTTTACTGAATTTATCAAAACAGCAGAGGTTCTGAGGTTACAGAATCTGTCACCAGGAGGTAGCTGAACATCAAGAATATAAAGATCCTGACTTATTCAGCTCCATCCTCCTTTATCCAGCAACTCAACTGCAGCACTGTGAAGTCAGCTGAAGAAGGTAGCAGCCTCAGTCTGACTCATGCTTCAGCAGAAGCATCAGTTTAATTGTCAATGCTATGTGTGAAGCCAAGTTACCACAAGAATGATAGGGCTAAATAAATCAAATTACCAAATAAAATAGCTTTCACCAAAATAAGTGTTCAGTGAAACGTTGCATGGCACTGGCATCTGGAGATTTTTATAGCAACAGCTCAAAATATAACACTTTTAATTCAACCAAGTATGCAATAAGTACTTAGCTTAGATAAACAGTATGAAAGTACAACCCACTATGGGCAAAAAACCAGCCCCAAAGCCCCACATTAAACATTTGACAGCAATGTATTCATGGTTATCAGATGAGAAACAGGAGGAGATATTCCCAAAAGGAAAACAGAGAGGAAAAAAAAAAAAAAACAATTTCAAATGGAGCAGATAACTGCTTAGCAGAAAGCCAAGTGACTAAAGTGATACAGAGCTGAGCTAACCACATGGGGGGGAATGATGGGGATTTCATTATCTTCATAAAAAGGAAGTAAGAAAAATCATATAAAAATGACTGATGTAGTTAAAGTCAAGTTAATCCTCGTTTTGTAAGAAAAAGGGCGTTGGTTTTTCAGTAAATCTGCCTTCATGCTTCCCTGTCTCCCAAGCAGCTCCGTGTAACGGGACCAGCAGCACTGCAGGCAGTGGGAGTGATGCTGGGAGCAATGCTCTTCACACAGACCAGACAGCAGAGGCATTTACCAGAACAGGGACTTAACCTTTCTCCTTCAACACTGCTCAAGTGTCACATGACTGATCTCCAAAATGCTGGGTGCTGGCACAGCATTAATTACCATTCTGTTAACTGCCTACAGATTTCAAATGGCTACACTTAAAACAGTCTAACAAGTAATTTACAAAGTGACCATCTGCATCTGAATGCAACCATCTGGTAGTTTGGACAAAGGAGTTGGGGAGAGGAAAGAAGTTACCTGTGAAGGTGGTAGAAACTTTATATAATTTTCATTTTACAAACTCCCTTCTCTGCTTCCTGGACAAAATTCATCAGTAATTTTTTTTACAGAGAGCAGAAGAAACACTGCCAACACATGCAAAACCTGCACAGTGATTTTCAACATGAAAAGAAACTCACCCTGTGTGATGGGGCTCCTGATTATGCTATCTGGATCTAACTCTTCATGGGATAGGAACGCCCTAAGGCGCTTCAAGGAGACACTGGCCTGCATGGGAAAGGGATGTAAGGTTACCTTATACTTTGCCCATTATATTTAAGAAGTTGTAATGTATATGTGGTACAAAACAACATCATTATTATCCACTCCTAACCATTCCTTAAATCCATTGCATAGTTTCTTGGATAGTCCAACTCGCACTTCCCAAACCACAAGAAATACGGTTGATTTCAGGAACACCCACCCACCATACCTGGGATTGGTAATTCTGCTTGCACAGCACATAGCATGTAAGGAATGCAAAGCTCCCTTTTTGAGGTGACTGGATTTCACCAGTGGACATTCTCTAAGCACAAGAATGTAATCTTTCCACCCAATGGCTACTTCTGCACATAAACACCTGTCAGTGACCGAAATCTTACTTCTACTATGTTGCTGATAACCATGGGAAGCATGTTCAGTGGAAACCTGAGGATGTTGAACAACGCTAGGGAAACAAACGCCTTCTGAGCATCCAAGATGTTTTTCTTGTCTATTGTGACATATACAGCAAACGTGGACAAGGCAACCTGAAACAAAGTGTAACGGTTACACAGGATAACATTTCTTAAGGCTGCTAAACTCAGCATTCATACAGTCTAACAAGAGGAACCAGAGGTCTACAAATCAAAAAAAGAGTAACGTTCTGGTAACCTCCTCGTTCCTTCCACTTTTTGCAAAACAAACATTTGATTTAAATCAAAGAAGTTCATGGATGCTCTTGGAAAGGTGTCCAGAGTTCGCTTTCTGTACATAGCGAGGATGAAGCCACAAAATGTCCCAGGCTACCTGTGGTCACAGTGCAGGAAAGGAGAGGAACAATCACTAGTCTTCCTTGCTCTCTTCTGGTTTTAGGCACTCCCCATGCTGGGGATACTGGATCAATAATACATACAGCTAGAAACATCCCAAGGCTAACCCATTTTATATCTTCTAAAGACTACCACAATCCTGTATTTCCAAGTACTGCCCACTTTATCATGGACTAATTGTTTTCTAAGAAACATGAAATGCTATTGCATTACAAAGATGATGCCTTACAGTGCCTAAGCAGTTCACAGCAGAAAAGCTTAAGATCCATGCTGAACAAGAAAATTACACTGAACCATTGTTACAGTCAATCATAAGGTATTAAAAATGTAAATATATGGATTTAAAAATTATTTTAATGTGTTGATTAAATTATAGTAAAATTAAAGTAAGCTAAGTAAAACCAACTGTTCACCTTCAGATCTCTTCCCTTCACAGTGCCTTCTTCCATAGTAACAACACTGATACTTCAGTACATCCTAAGATCAGCAACTCTTT
>NW_008611839.1:9979-27391 GCF_000691845.1 Merops nubicus | reverse complement strand
ATTTTAAACAAGAAATCAAGATATGCTAACCTTTGGCATTCCCCCTCTCACAAGACTTAAAACAATTAGCTCAAATGCTAAAGAAAGTGTCATCTAAGCACAGCATCCACTGCAGACATGAGTATTTCTGTTAAAGTCTGACTGCTGTGAAGACATGTATTGTTCTTCGAAGGGCAGCTGACCCAGCTGTGCCTGGCACAGTAGCTTGTTTGTACAGTCCTTAGTTTGGACAACTATATCCCAGGGAGAAAAGCCTCCCACAAAGATCAAAAACAAGACAGGGTCCAAAGCATAATCTCACAAGCAGCATGTCTGCACTCTTGTGTTACCAGCAATTAGTCTGCACACACCCTTACCAGCCCACATAGCAGTAGGGGAGGTACTGCAAAACTGAGTTTCCTGACACCTTATTGAACAACATCCTAAAGAGTTCTGGCCATGGAAACAGGAGGAGTAGACAAAATGAGGTTTGCATTTGAAAAGTGCTTTCAAGTCAGCACTTGCATAAATTCTTCAATCATAAGTTCAGAAGAACATATACAAAAGAAGCAAAATCAGAGAAACAGGATGTCAAACAGCAGCTCTGCACTGTGGGCTGTACCAGTCCTGCCCCAGTGGCAAACCTTCTAAGGTGTAGGACTGTTGCCACACATTCACAACCTGTGCTGGAACAGAGCTACTCATTACACAAATCTGTCTTCTCAGGCTCCACAGAATAGCAAGAAGTAGTCCACCTGCAAAGTTTTATTTAGAAACTTCATTTAATAATGTATTTATATTAAAACCATCTCAGACTTCATTTGAGAAAGCATTCCCTTACAAATGCAGCTGATGTTTCCTATTTCCTGCTTCTGCCTTTCATCATGCCCAAAGCAATGTAAACACTAAAAATGTTTGTAGGGAAGGAATCTGAGACTGGAAAGTACACTTAAACACCTTCAACTGGAATAGCACATATTTTATCCTAATGTAGTCATGGGCTTTATTTGCTTCTGCAGACAAGATCAATGGCCTCTTGCTCTAATAGGGTCTGAAGCAATTTTGATGTGATCTCACCCTTCTCTCCCTTTTATTATTTGAAATGCAAGCTAACCATAAATGCAATAGGGATGTTTCACATATCAAGAGTATTTAAGTAAGAATTTGAGGCAACCCCAGGCTCTGCAATAGCTTCACCTCTCCACACTGTTCTAAAAGAGATGCTAGGAGAACCCAGGCCAGAGGTATGCCTTGATTATCCCATTCAATCAAGGACTCATCTAAAAACATACTCAGAACAATGCTGAAATACAGGAAGTTTTACTCTGTCTGCCACAGCTATCACCTGGGGGGTACTGTGCACATTAGTTACCTCTTCCAGATCTGGCAGTACATTTCACCTTAGCTTCCTCACATACACCACCAAAAATGGAGGGGGATGCAGAGCAGGCTTTGATTTTTAAATACTTCAGCCACTAACTTTTAGAGTACATCCAACTTGGATGTAACCAAATTTCATAGAAAACAGTAGTGCCTTTTCATAGAAAAGTGAAGACGAAAGCATTCAATCATCCCACTTCCCACCACTGCAAAGAGCACTCTGACTCTTCCACTCTTTAAAAAGCAAAACCAAAACAACTTCTCAAGCACTGCCTTGGAATGCACGATCCCAAAAAGAAGAACAGACTTCTAGATTTGTTTCACTTACCAAAAAAGGCGCACAAACCCAAGTGAAGGTTGCCATTGCAGCAAGGTAAGCAGATTTTTTTAGGACTTTGAGTTCTTTCTGTCTGATCTCTAATACCTTCTCTCTGAAGGCTAATTCCCAGGCATAAAGTTTCAGAACTTTAATCCCATTAAGAATTTCATTCATCAGCTTAATTCTGTTGTCTTTGCTCTTCATTTGAGCCACCTAAAAACAACATTGCAAAAAGTAATTAGCAGAGCACAATACTTGGCAGAACCTCAAAGTTCTAAGCTTTGTATTTTGCAATGGCAAAATTTACCTCATCAAAAGCTTACTTAGGTTCCCAAGCAGGAAATCTGAGATGCTATCTGAACAAACAAATATGCAGAACTAACAAGATGTTTTAAACCAATTAGAAGAATGCTTCATAGAACTGAAAATGTGAACCAAAATCAAAACAATTGTGGCACTGGTGTAAGTGGGATTAACCATGTGTCAGGGAGCCCTGGGACTCAGGTTCCTCCTAGGTACAACATACAGTTAAAAAATAAGGCACTAAAATTAAGCTTCATCAATGTTCAGTTTGCATCTAACCTTAGACCAAACTTGGTTTTGCTTCATTTTCATCACTAGCAATGGCTTTCTGATGGTGCACCAAAGCAAAAAGCTTTCCATTCAGCCACAAGAAGAAAGTTCATTCTTCAGAGGTTTCCCTCTTCACACTAATGAGCAGTGCAAAGCTGAAATCATACTCTGACTCGGCACCAGCCAGAGCCAGTAGACTGCCCAAATACAGCTATCCCAGAGAGCTGTTCCTAGGGACAGTGTGGCTGTGGCAGTCTAGATATCCCCACTTCTTCCATCTGGGAACTAAACGCTGTGGTATATTTTGATGAACATCTAGAGCTAAGATTCATTTAGCTTATTCATTTATTTAGGCTTCATCTAAATAATCTCTGACATTCAGCAAATTCAGTTAATAGAGAGGTTTGTACCAGAAAGCACATGGTGGAGCTGTTGGAAGTAGTTTTTGCAATAAAAAAGCATGAGAGTTTTGTGCACTCTGTGTAACAAATTGATCCCTCTAAATAAAATGGATGTGGGATCAAAACCAGTTGACAACTAAAACTTCTCCTTCTCCATCCCTCCAGTAAGAAATCAAAACAAAACAACCAAGAACAAACCACACCCATACCCCAACACTGCAACCACCATCCTGGAAATGTGACTATTTCACACACTTAAGGTTCATTAGGAAGACAGTAGTTTATGTTTGCACTTCAGTTCTTAGGCAGCAAGTTAAAAATTCAACTCATTACAACCCAATGATCAGGCATTTTACGAAGCTGGCTAACCTGCTAGCTTAGTCTTAACTACTGCAAAGCTTCTAGATCATTATGGACAGACAGCAAGGCTGAAAAATACATCAGTTTGATTGTCCTGCATATACAACATCTCTGACCTTTCTTTCTCTTATCGTCTTTTAAGGGATTAATAAAGAGAGGGAAAAATATTTAAAAGGACCTCACAAACAATTCAATGAACAGAATATTTTTCTTAAAAGCACTCTATCACATATATAAAGGTTCTAACCTGATAGGTTTTTGTCTTCATTGCCATCACAGCATTTATCGGAACCAGAAGGATCATCACAGCCACACCTGCCAGCACTGAAGCACCTAAATTCTGAAAAGCACTGAATTGTCAGCATTTATGTAAACTCATTTTTTAAAAAATCTTGGGTCAAACTACCGCACATGCTACAGAAAAAAAATTCCCAAGTGGCTTTTCAATCTCTTCTTCCCGTTTAAAGAACAGCTATGGGAAGAAGAGGAGGATGAAGTAGCATCTTGGGTTGATGTTTACGTGCTTTGAGTTCTGAAACAAACATGTATATAGACAGGTACACACAGATACAGATCACTCTCTGTGTATCTATTGATACACACATACAGAGGTCTGTTCATGTTTTCCAGTTTTTGCTGGTTTGTTCTTCTGAGGCAGAGAGCCATGCAGGAAGCAAGCAACTTCCAGGGACTTTCACTGTCTTTCTGACAGACAGCGCAGAACAGGGAAGAGTCAGCCTGGCAACTGCCTGGACTAGAACAGCAACATCTCATGTGGCAACTCTCAGAGTGCAGAACCATGATCACTTTTCTTTAAATCAAGTAGCAAGTGAGATATCATAGGTGCTGCAATCCCCCAAAAGATAGTAGCTCCCATCTGCATCCTCCCCATGCACACTCAGAGACGTGCAAATTAAGAACTTTCTGCCTTCCATCTTTACAGCAGTGACAGAAGCAGCTCTAAGCAGCTTCTAAACAAGCAGCATGTTCTCCACACTGCTGCAAACACTGCAGCAGTCACGACTACAGCTGTCTGTAGTCATGAACACAGGAAGCAACACAGGAACTTGCCAAAGTCATAACAGGAAACAATGCACAACACTCACCTGCCACAGTAAGTACAGTGCCAGTATCACCTGCAGAGGTGCAGACCAAATCATATTTATGTAAGTAGCCAAGTCCATGAATCTCTGAGCATCCACAGACATCAGATTCACAATCTCTCCCACAGTAGAAGTCTTTCTAGCAGAATTTGTGATAACAAGTGCCTAGGTGCAAATTAAAAACAAGACAACATGAAGGAAGACTTCCTGATTTGCACTCTCTCCACAGAATCCAACTGCTTTAAAAATAACAAGCAACCTTTTTCCTGCTTCATATTCTGTTCACCCTGCACACCTTACAAATTGCAAGTTGTATAGTTTGAAGCAAGCAGCTGGGTTTCAACTAACAGAGTTAAAGGCAACAAGGGGTCTTCGGGGCTAGGGCTGGCTGGTGGTTCTGTTGCTTGGGGGGAATTGTTTGCTTGTTTTGGTTTTTAGCATAAGGAGTGGAATCTTCTTCACCTGTTACACATTTTTCTCTCACAGAGAAATTAGTCCACAGTTTTGTAAAATGTTCCAGCTTATTCCAAGATGAAGTGGCACTGCTGCTAAGTCCAAAATGAAGCTGTAAATGTAAATGTGTCTTAATTTCTGCACAAACTGAAGCAGTTTCACATCCTGAGTCTAAATGAGGCATGGCTTCTTGTTTGGCAGTGGGAAGAAAACGTGCCTAAACTTTAACTAGTAAATTAGAAAATTGCCCTACCTCAAAGGCTTTTTATGCATAAATTAGACACTCTGTTATTTCTTTTGAGTTAATAATTGGCCTGCAAGAGTCTAACTACTTCAATTATTCAAACTTCAGCAATGTATTCACACAGTCACCAAGAGGTACTGCTGTATATTTAAGGAAACACCTACCTTTCGATAGATTACACCAACAATAGCTGTTTTGAGCCTCATTCCAGTTACAAAGCAAATATGAAAATACTGGTGAAGAATCAGTGTCTGCAGACAGGCACAAACAAACAGTAGCCCCGTATAGAAGTAGCCTTGCCAATTTGGGGCAGCTTTGTTGTTTACAAAGTTGATCAGCAATCTGCAGAGACATTAATTAGTTCTCTTGATACAGGTAAATTAAAATGAAACGTCAAGGTTAAAACGCCAAATTATTCTGAACATTATATGGGTCATGCAAGCACCCAAAGTACCAAACTTAGATAAAACATTCAAGCAAACTTCTTAGAAACTGGAGATTATTTTATACTAGCACACATCACTCCCTCCTCCTAACAATGTACTACTTTAAAACACGAAGCATCATATACCATATATGTACAGCATTCTCTTGGAGATATACTAACAAGTCTTATATTCCCTCCAGCTGAAACACAACAGCTTGCAGTGGTTTTACTTCTTTTCACCTTGAAGAAATACAACTCCTACCCCCTCAGCTTTCTGTTGCTTCACACACTGTGACTTGTATTCCCACAGTCATTACAGGTCAGAATTAAATACACTGCTACTGTTGAATATGTTCCTGCCTGACTCTCCTAGTATTGGAAAGGAACACAAAAAGTCGGGGTTTTTTTTTAATTTTTTTTATATTTTCAGGCATAATGTTATAATCTGAAAACCAACGGACTAAAATCACCTGTGTGCATAGTCTCTAATTTGCATGATAATTCTTCCCCACTGAGCCAGCTGATGGTAAAGCAGCGTGGTGAGTGAAATACCACTGTGTTTTAAATTCTATCCACATACTTTTAATATAATAATGAAGTGTATAGGTCTTACTTCAGAATTTCTGGGCCTGCAAACATCAAGAGATCATGTGCAGCTTTAAACAGGAAGCTCATGAGAAAATATGGTCCAAAGGTTTTATATAACACCCTGAATAAAGATGCTTCAGAGCTCTTCTGAGACGGTTTTATAATCAAAGCTTCAGCTTCTTCTGTCACATCGCCATTTGAGCCACTTGGTTTTTGCTGCTTTTTGGACGAGTATAGCATGTTCACTGGCTGCCTGAAATAAGAATAGGTATGTAATGTTACCTTTATTCAGGAATAAACCAACTGGAAAAAAACACAGTATACAAATTAGATGTTTATGAGCTGTTTTTTTGCCCTTCTTAATAGTTAACTGGGCTTTACTGTCAGTCAAGCATCTTTTTAACTATACAACCATAGCTAAATGCACTGGCCATTCAGAAGTGCTCATCTTTGCAGGCAGAGGTAACATTTCTACTGAACCTCTCCTATAGGTCTGTCCTGGGAAATAAGGAACCGGGCCATAACCTGCATTAAGCTTAAAGATCAAAGGACATTATTATTCTGGATGCTCAACTTCAGTCCAGTACGCTCAGCTTCTATCAAAATCAAGGCCTCACTGTACCACCAGAGTTCAAAGACTGCCAGCCTCAGATTTATGCCAAGTCATCCCCAATGGACTTAACACATTCATTTCATATACCTGGCTTATGCCAAACTACATACTTACAAGTCTTTGAGGACAAGCTGTATGTAAAAATATACTGCTTAAGCAAGCAAGCAATCTTCCTTCAATGAAAAGGTACTTCTATTTGCTGCAGTAAAGGATGATGAAAGTAGGATGGAAACTGCAGGCACGCAGTCTTTCTAATTTTAGTCATCTGGTTTAGATGCCCAGGCTCCCTATATAGTCAAAGGAAAGAAATGAGCTTCTTGCTTTTACAACCTGACCTGTCCTCCCGAGGCCTCACTACCTGCAGACGGAGCCCAAGCTCCTCAACTACATGACTCAAGTTTGTGTGAAAACATCCCCTCCCGGGGGCAGGGGGGAAAATCAGCTTTGGACCATTAAAGGCTATGGGAAACTTGATGCAGCTCCTCATAAAGAGGACCACAACTCCTGTATGCACCTAAGGACAAGCACAGAGCTGCCAGCTGGGCCTTACGAAAGCAGGCCTGGTAACAGATGACAAACACCTCTAAGAAGAGGCTGAACAACTTGAGCTTTTGAACCTCCATGTCTTGGAAGAACTGCTAGCCAGGATGACTGAACTTACCTCTTGGTTTTTGCCCACTCTTTTGCCCAGTTTCTAGCCAAACCTGGCACTATCTCCTCCGATTTGTCCTCTTTATTTAATGACCACAAATCCTTGGCTTCCAAAGGTCTCCGGTAACCCTGAATCATCAACCTGTATTAGAAAGAATATATATGCTGTAAGATAGTGGCCATTACATCCAGTCCCAAAACAGCACCAGATCTTCACAAAAATGTTCACACTCTTAGCAACACAAGTCCAGATGCTAAAACAAACATCCTCCTGTGTTCATTGTGAGAATTAGACACCAAAACATCTAAGGATCCAGGACATGCCACTGAATTCAAATTTCAGGGCAAATAAAAAAAAGAAGAAATGATCTCATTTGAAAATCTGCCAGGCAATTAATATTCCCATGCGAACCAAGTTTCAAAATCTTTACTAGCCTCTAATTTTACAAAACAATTCCTTTCATCTAGCTTTCTGTTGGAACTCTGGCCAAGTACCAACCACAATTATACACCAATATTATTTTACATGTTTCTGTGTTTTAACTCACAAGAACATGCGTTGTGATCAAGTCATAAAGGATCACTAAAGCTAAGTTAACAAAAAAAAATACTGGGCAAAAAGCTATAGTTTTGAATGCTTCAGTTTCTAACTGCAGCAGATGATTTCTACCTTCTTATATATCCCAAAGGATTTTTTATTTTATTCTTTCAGCAAGTATACTAAAGATATACTGGCAAAATTTAGAATTACAAAAAAAAACCCTACAAAAATCTGTCTACAAAACAACCCTATCTACAAGACCTAATCTATCTACAAAACAACCAACCACAACAACCAAAATCATTGCATGATTATTGCTAATTTAACTCTGACAGCAGGATCCTAAAATGCCATCTCATTTTAACTGGTGTTTTATGCATCATCTTGATCTTACCCTGTGATCCACCAGAACGTGATTCTGGAAAGGAAAGAAGCACTGAACTCTGGACATGGATTCTAAAGGAGAGAAAAAGAAATCAGCCCACATACAAAGTGACAGATATAGGGCCAAAAGAAACAAACTACACAGGAAAAATGGTTTTGCAATGCCTTTTGTTTATAGTATTTTTACACATTACTAAACTTGCCATTTATGCTGTTGAGAGCTTGTTCAGAAAGCACAAGCACAGCTTCAAAGCTGTCAGCAGACCAGACCACTGGGACACAGGAATAGCAGTGCTCCATATCAACAATGCAACAAACAGTCAAGGAAATTGGATAAGACAATGCAAGCCAGTCTCTCAAGATGTCATGATCACTGCCTACCTACATCAGTGCAAGGTAACCTAGCATATGAGACCATATATATGTTAATTGATAGGTTAATTTGGTAGTTAGTCATAAATGAAGAACTTAGTTCTGCTGTTCCAGCAGTTATGTGCTTTGACTCCATCAAAACAGATGCACAAAAGGGAAAAAAAAAAAATCTAAGCTCCATAAAGTATCCCAAAACAGACCCTAAAATCCCTGCATCTAATTTATCAATAAGCATGGGAAACTTAAGTATCGAACAAGGTACACAGCCAGCTTGTGTTCTACATGGATCAGAGCAGAAGAAAGGGAGGCTGGAAGAATTCCAAAGGCATTAAAGGTCATTTACTTGCAGAATTTCAGTATAGATTTCTCTCTTCCCTCTTTCACTGCTGTGAACAGTATCTATAGAATTCTAAAACCAGCCACTCCTTTGGCACCCAAACCACTAGGATTTTTTATCATCCACTATAATTGCAGCAACTCAGGTATTTCTATCTAGAAAAGTCACCAATCATCATTAAAGAACAGCAATTAAAACAGCGACAGCCAAGTGTTCCCAAGATTTGCATTTTTCAATTTGTGCTTGTGCAACCTGGCTTCTCTGCTAAGTTATATTGAAGTGTGTGGCAACCAGGCTACCCCAGACAGACTCCCAGACTCCTGTGCTTCCTCTTCTTTACACAACAACTTTTTTTTGCAACTTGATCAGGAACAACAAAAGTATGAGACAGACACTTTTTGAAAGGGGTAAGAGTTACACAGTTCCAAATTATTTAAACACTTGCAATAAAATGACTGCAAGCAAATCCAATAGCATCACTTAATGAATAAATAAGTTTTGAAATTCACATAAGTTTAAACAAAAAAAAAAAAAAAAAAACACACACTGAGCAGGGATTGGGGTGCAAAACTTCCAGCCTTCAGCCATGCTGACAATCCTGACAAACAGATTTCTATTTCAGCAAATACAGGCAACACTTTCAACTTCAACAACATATAAAAATATTCTGAGCTTTACTTAAAATACTGTATTACTTTTTTCCTTTATAATTTTTTTCTAAATCTACTTGCAGGTAGAAACTCTAAATTCAGGAATTCACTAGATTTCATACTACTAAAACCTTGAATTCAATTGCATAAATTGAAAGTTTTAAAACATTAAAACACATCAGATTATTGTTCAGATAATACTATTTTTGATAAAATTATGTAGTTATCACACAAAGAACTACTAATCCTACTGACATTCCTGCCAGATAGAATGAAGACAACAAGTTGTAACAAATCCCAACTTACTTAATTTAAACAAACTAAAAATGAGACAAAACACTTCCACTTCTATGCACATCAGCATCTATATCTCTGAAATTTCACTGTCATTTTTGGGCTTAAGTAAACATATAGTAAGATTTTACCCAAGATGTACAAAGAATTCTGTTTGGAAAATGCCTGGCAGAAAGGAATAAAAGAGACTTTAAGATGGATTAACTTGACTTGCTTTGTTCTTCTCCTCAGCATAACATTCAACGAACACATCACTCATGACAAAAGGTTAAAATTCAGTCTACCCTATTTCCTCACATACTCCTAGAAACGCTCAGGACACAAAAAGAAACCCTGTGGTCTCAAAGCACCATGTAATTACTGTAACCATGATCAAAGCAGAAAAAAAGATTTCCATAAATCAGCAGTAGCCTGTCAAAAACATTTAATCCCCGAACGAGATGAAAAGAACCCAGAGATGAAGAGGATCCAAAGACTCTTCCCACCAGGCATACGCACAGAGACTACCTGCCAGTGGCAGTGCAGGGCACCACTGGCACACTGGATACAAACGGAGAAGGGAACTGTGCAATTCAGTAAGTGCCACTGGTTAGGGACCTTTTCCACGGTCACAAAATCACACATTTCACCCCCCTCACCCCTCACACATTTCACACATCCCTTTGTCAGTCAATACCACCCAACATCAATCAAACCAGAACTTGCACCTTACAACAACACAGAACTGAGATTTCTCAACTTGGCACATCCAAACTCCAGGCAGTGACAGGTGTCACTCCACTGTGACTCAGGTGGTCTAGCCCAGGGCTACAGAAGCAGTTATAATGATCCAGCATCCCCTGGGTCACTTTAGATCCATGCCAGATAGCTAGCACATATAATTAAGAACACATGCAAAAAAAGATAGTGTCTAGCTAAAATTAAATTTCTACATGCAGGCCACCCTCTAATATTAACTGATCCTGCAATTGAGCTGGTTAAATTTTTGCTTAACACAAGGAAGTTAAATATGGAAACGAAATGTAGCGTCTTCCCCACCTTCCACAGGAAGGGAATACACATCCCTCTGAGTTAGTGCCTACTGAACGGTATCAGGTGACCAGGAGAACAGCATTTCAAAGCAGCATTTCCCACTGACTGCCAAAAGCACCACTGAATATACATATGTATGACCTAACCTTCAGGAACGACTCTAACAGTATTTTGCTCTCTCTCTTAATTTCAGTCCTCCCCAGTTTGCATTTTATAGGCTTCACCTGCTGCATCACCAACTACAGAGCAGAAAGAACACTCCACTGCAAACAAGTCAACAAGATTTGAATTATCTGGCATCTGGCAGACTACGGCCTTATAACCTATTGTACAGAACACTGCATGCATGATACTCAGCACTCAGTACAGACTGAAGACTTACAGGATCATTTACTGTTTCAGAAAACAGAGGTGGTCGTTCTGGAAAACAACACAAGATGAGCTGTACAAGTAACAGGACAAAGTAGATGCAGAAGGTGACGTTACGAAATGCATACACTTCAGCACCCTGCAAAGGAAGGTAATGTTCAAATTAGAATGCTCAAGGAATTTCTTTAAAACATGTTACTATTAAACAAAGCAGCTCCTTACTGTAAATTCTGAAAGCTACATACATGTTACACTATCCACCCCTATGCAAATTAAAGTTCACATCTACTTCGGTAAAGGGAAGGTAAAGAGAGGAGGGGGAGAAGATGAAAGAAATCATTTATTTTTAATCAGTAATTGCCATAAACACACAAGCATGAACTTCTTTCATAAATAAATTCTCTTTAAGACACATTTGTACAAATACAACATGCTCCAATTTGAAGTCAAGGTATTCTTTACAGGAGCAAGGCATTTATGAGCTGGGTAGTAGGGAGTTTTCAAAGCAAATTTGTTAATCAGTATGCATGCAGAAAATAAGAATTAGAAGAGCATGATTTAGATGACACTTTGTTACGTTGTGCTCACACTCCAGAGGTTTTTCAGTTTTTTAGACAAGGACTGACAAAGCATAAGCCACACAAATCAAAGCACAGGGATGGATGGACTCCCACCCACAAACCAGTGAAATCCCACTCCCAACATCTCAACACAAAAGTTGCCTGAAGGTTCTCAAAATCCACAACATGGCTTCAGCTCCACAACTAATCTGATATTTGAGGTGGCCTTACTATAAAGCAGACCAACATAAAAGCATTTAACTTGTACACTTTCACTTTGTCTCAGCAGATGTGACCACACCACCACTAAATCAAGTGTTTCAGGAAATCCACTGTACAATCAACAGGAAGACGACAAATGCCCAGAACAGTTTCACATCAAAGACTATACACTTTTCTTACACCCAACCAGACATCTCCTTTCTGGAACAGCTAGTAAAATTTTCTTGGCAACTCTTGCTACAGTTAAGATCACTAAGAACACCACCGGTGTTTCAAAACAAAAGCCATTAAGTCTTGCTTGTTTGGCTTTATAACCCAAGGAATGAAGGTACGATGAATGGATCATTAACTGACTTTGACTGCCAGAATTAGCAAGCACCTACTCTAGTATTGCTGCATTTGGGATTATTTTCAACTGAATGAGGCTAGCAAGCACTTACCTTATTTAAGGCATGCATTATTTTGGATCTAAAAACCACTGTGGCACATGACAATGAGATGAGCCAGAAAATCATCATTACACCTGAAGACTGGACTCCTTTTATTCTTTCATACTGTATTAAAAATGTGGCAAGCAACTGTGGACAAATAAGATAAAAACATATTCACAAGCTTCAAGTTTTACAGTACACATATACAAGGTACTGCATTAAAGTATTCTTACTTAACATTTCAAATCCAGTAACTCCCAGACACTCTAACACCCAAATATTTTAAAAGTAATTTTAAAATACATTTAAATGGGATATTTTCTGGAGCAGTAAAGATAAGTGAACAAAAAAATTGAAAAGGAATACACATTATATGGAAGTAAATAACCACAGACAAAAGTACTGGCAAAAGCTGCCAATCTTTATTTCTTTACTTTTCTTTTTCTGCATCACAAACTCACACACAATTATAGTGACACTATAACCTTTCCAATTATTTCCTGACTAATTATTTTTAAAATAAAAAGACTTCTTTCCATACAAGCCACAATGCCAAACAGCACTGACCAAACATGACTCTATTTCTGTATTTTCTGTTTTCAGAGTCCTTTAGGGAGCTGGTAGAACTTTGGAATCTTACTTGGCTGCTGCAACATGCATTTGCAATCAGCCTGACAAAAGCCTGACAATTGCATTATTAAATGACCACAAACTATTTAACAGTTCTTGCACCTGTCAACACGTTTCAAGGTGGTTGGGTTTTTTTGGGTTGTTGTTTTATTCTTATTATTGATATTGGGCTCCTTGTGTTCTGTCTGTCCCCATCTTGAGTACCATCTTTAATCATCACCATTGCAAGTCTGTAATAAATGTAAGGCAACTGACAAGAAATGAACAGCAAGGAATTTTCCTTGAAACACAGGCTGCAAAGATACCGGTGTGAAAACAGACAATACTTGCATGTCTAGGCAGGAGGAGTTAGCTGGGGACACCCATGTGCCTCACATGGCATTTAAGCCTTTCCACTGTGCCATCAAATGTAACAGAAGAAAAATGCACTAAAGAACGTCACATGCAGAAGAATAGGGCACTTAAAAATGTAATGTCTTCGACAGTCTTTTACCAAGTTCAGTGTGGTTTGTATTAACTAGGCTTAATCAGCTGTCTTGACTTGATTCCCCCACCCCATGCTTGAGCTGAGCTAGTAAAGGAATGTTAGTTCAAGCCTAACAAAATACAGCAAGACAACTAGCAGTGGCTCGTGTGCTGACACACGACGCGCTGCACACAGCAGGGTTTGAGGGCTTTGCTTTCTTTTGACAAAAAATTAGAAAGAGACATTTCAGAGTCAGTATTACACAGTTCAACTGCAAATTAAGTCTTTATGTAAAAACTGTAGCTTAAAGAATTACAACACTGTGAATACTAATAAGTGTCGTGTTGCTATGGCTTTAGATGAACAAAGGCCAAAACAGAAGAACTTACCATTGTTATACCCAATACTGTTGGCCTCACGAGAAAAAATGGAGCTCGAAAAATATTTTGACTTCTTTCCCAGAAAGAGTAGAAAAGGTCTGCCCAGCAGACTATCCAAAGTACTAAGCCCAAGGCCTGCAATACAAAAATGTATTTCATACATCAGTTCATATAGATTAAGCAGCAAAATATATGCATGACACTAGATATTATGTGCTAGTAGAAGAGGAATCATAATCAGATCATCTATTTTGGGCAATTCTACAACACACAGAATAATAATTTGGCTTTATCTAGTGGATCGTCACCAGAAGAAAAAAAGTTTACTACTTTTTAGTACCATATAATTCAGTGTATTATGAAGCAGAAAGCTGCTGAATCTCACTCCTGAATAACCAACTGCAGAGACAAACACTCTCCAATATACCATGCTATTACAGTCCTTCTTAAAACTTTTTACTTATTCTACAAAGAAGAAATAAAAGTAAGAAAACATTAAGAACCCATTTCACAATAGAAGTGAAACAGAACACCTGCAAGACCTCTAGAAACGACACTGTGTAACTTCAGAAGCTGACAGGATAAAAAATCCTTTCTATTATTGAAATAAAGATTGAGTTAATTCTTTAAATAAGTCTTCTCCAACTGGTCTTACAAAGGATTTGTATGATTTATTGCGACATCAGAGTAGATTTCAGAAAGCCTACTGGTAAAAGGGCAACAGAAACATGTAAGGCTTGCAGATCAAACAAGCAGAATAAGTAAATTACAGCTGAACTGCACACAGAGGTCAAGACTGCTGCTCCAGATAAGCTTAACAAGTTCTAGTTCTAAAAAGTCACAAACCGTTTTGGCTTTGTTGAGGTTCGACATTTGTATGTATCCCCTGTCATGACAACGAAGGTGTAAGAAGTACACTGGGAAACAGAGCCATAGGTAAATGCAAGGGATCCAGACCAGGACTGTGTTCTGAAAGCACTGGGTGAAGTCTGGATTTTCTGTGTGCCATGTCAGATTCCAATCCTGGGGAGAGAAAACAGAATGAGTTAAAGCAAATAGAAATTCAGTATTTAAAAAATTATATAGCCACTATCTGCCTTATTCTCTCGCTCTTCTTGGGTATTAATGCAAGTTTAAATAAAGTTGGTTCCATTCTGTGATGTATCTCATTTTACTGCACTTTTTGTAGCTCAGAAGCTTTAAACCTTCACAAGATAAAATTAGTGTCACTTTTGTTGGTTATACACAGTTCCCGTAACACATAACTCACTCAAATGTAATACTGGGATCTTTAACAGTACTTATCAGGATCTGTAGCAGTATTAATCAAGGATTTTCACATCATCATTGCAGAACAACATCATCACAATTCTGGCTATCTCCCATAATAACCTCTGTACACAGATGTATAAATACTCACATACTCTGCATCCTCAAATTTCCGTGCCAAGATATTTTTGCAGCAAACAGTTGAGACTTTCTGATAATTCCTAACAATAGGGCACAGAACTAAGTCCAAGTCTTGCCCTTCCAGCCCATTTCCCAATCAATAGTGCAAAAACGTAACTCAATATAATTCAGTGTTTTTCTATTTCTCCCAACACAATTCTCAAAAAAAAGATAAACCACCACAGAGTCAGAACAGAACCGGCACTTCGACTAACAAAACTATGATCACTACTTCCAAGACTGGTACAAGGGCTTTTTACAATGACAGGCTATTTAGTAAAATGAATTTTCATATCATATTTATGACTGGCTTGAGTTACGGAAATCCCTTGCAGGAAATTTTATCTTAAAATTGCTGACTTTACTGTAAAATTATCACAAGGGACACTTCCTCTCAAGTGCTGTAGATTTCTCACTCTCCAACAGAATGATGGAGATAACGAGATACCACTGTTGCAGATGGACTGCAATATTTAATAGCCAAGCATAGCACACAGGCTTCTCTTTAAAAGCCACACAGCCTGAATTAGCAGTCCCAAGCCCAAAAGTTTGTTAGCTAGTGACATTTTCAGTTGCAAAGCTTTTTTCCCCACAGTTGCACAGGGTACAGCTGCACAGAATACAAATGCCACAGCTGGGACATAAGGACAGTTAGTAATCCTTCTCCATAAAAGCTTGAGCTGGTCACAGAAATAAATGCCACTATCCACATTTTATAGATGAGAAAACAGAACCAAAAGGAGCTGTAGTGCCTGTCCCCTCTATTTCAACATCAAAACTAGAAACAGATCCCGCTGCTCAAAATCGCCACACTTTGATCCTTATTTGACCCCATCTTCCACTGATTGCACAGTTTCAAACAATTACAAAGAGAGAAAAACAGGTCTAAAGAGAAAGAGAAGATAGAACTTGCAAAAATTTCAATTTGAGGCTAACCAGACATCATAGAGCAGGTTTCCCCTTAAGTTTGACCATTGTATATTAAGATGTTCTGTTGTTTGTTTGTTGTTGTAGGTTTGTATTTTTAAGGGGGGGAAAAAAAAAAGCACACTCTTTTGAAAATTTATTAACAAAAATACTTCCCTTCCCCACTTCCCTCTCATTTTGTCACAATCTAGGCCTTTTCTCAGTTAGATACGACAGAGCAGATGCACAGGATACAGGACTGTTATTTTTTTCCTCTAACTACACAGCATTCTAAAAATTCTTCTCACTTCCTGGAACTTTTAGTGACAGTTTACGAAAAAATTTTTAAACCGTCCAAACTTAATACAGCAAATTCAAGGAAATTAACACTGGTAAGGCATAAACCCGTGCAGATACAATTAAAACCCAGTCAGGAATGAGTCACACAGGCTGCTCCCGAGGAGGCAGCGGCTGCGGGACATTGCGGGCCACGTGTTGTTGCCGCTTCCCGAGCACAGCGCAGCAGTTTCAGCTGAGTCACCCTCACACCCCGCCAGGGCACAACTCCTCCTGGCTTTCTAAGTCCCAGCTGCTCCGCTCCAGCACAGGAGCCAAGAAAAAGTCTTATGACTCTGCAGAACAGTTTACAATTCACAAATTAAGATAGTTAATATGATTATACAAATAAACTGACAGGATGTAATCAGCTCTACGAACAAACGAGCACTGACATCATTTTACTGCGTAAATATTTGGAGTTCTACACACTGCATAAGGAAGTTACTATCCCCTTTTTCAGTCTTTTTAAATGCTTGCTGTAAAATGAATCAGGCAATTAACAGAAAGGACAGGCCATTTAATGCACTGCCATGTGGCTCAATAAAAGTGCTGTATGTGTAACTGCTGTGCATATTGTATATGTCTTTAGAAAGTCCTACAGGCAATCTTTCATTTGACTTCTCTATCTGTAAGTTATCTGGAGGTGTTTTGGCATGAAAGGCAAGAGGGTATGATGCAATGATACTTCAGGGTTAAGAAAAGAGTCAGGACCAAGAGGCAGGTTAGGGTAAAATTATTGCTAGAATTTAAGAGCTACAGCAACATCAGTGTATCTTCCTCCACATTGATCCTGGATTCGATACAGAGACTGCTGATACCTAATAGGAGATTGCTTTGCTTAAATACCCTACTTTTCTCTGTACAAAAGAAATGGTGACACACGTGAGGTGCAGAAGCCCTTCCCATTTTACATTCAATTCAGGTGACTAAAGGCAAGGAAAACATGCAGGAAGAGAGAC
>NW_008611839.1:0-9948 GCF_000691845.1 Merops nubicus | reverse complement strand
CCTGCTGATTCCCCAGGTGCAATTCTGTCAGGTTAGGTCTTACAGAAGGCAGTAGCACAAACAAGGATAGATCTGTACCAAGACCAAGTACTTGCTGCCAAGGACCTAATGTCCTCACAAGACACCTTTCCACTCAGGTTCACATGAGACGAGCTGCAGCCTCCCCCACAGATTGAGCAGACTGTCCAACAGCCACTGGACCACGTTTCTCACTTAACAGCAGTCCAAAAGGTATTTGGGCCACTCCTGAGTGAACCGACAAGCAGGACAGGGGACTATCAGGAGGTCACATTAGAAGCAGGCTCCTGGTGCTCTCAGTGAGCAAAGTTAGGACAAAGGCTGTCCATTACAAGAGTAATAGTCTAAACTCTGCATAGAGGACACCAAAGCTTTATGAGGTTCAGCTGTGGCTGGAAAACATGTCACTCTCATCATGAAAACAACATGTATTCCTATTCAGTCACAGTGTTCAGTTCCACAAGTCTAAACTAGTTCCAACAGTTTAAAGTACATGCTTCCCCTTTGCTTTATATAAACCCAGTTTTAGAGTTGTTTTGTTTTGTTTTTTTCCAAACACAAACCAAAATTCTTTACAGGTCAATACAGAAACATTCAGCAAAGCAGACCTTTGTATTTAATAGATATTAATTATCAAATCAACAACATTTTTTCTGACTCAAGTTTTAGAAACATTATTTTAGCAAGTTCTGAGTTGCCCCATTTTCACATCTCAAAGATCAATAACATTTTTCACTCTGACTGATCAGCTAACCCCTTTACTTTGCAAGAGCACATCAAACGACATAAATCCAAGCCTACACAAACCAACGGCTTCCTGCCATGAAGGAGAATGAAAAAAGGGGGCAGATCTATAGCTATTAGATGGTAAAATCTGGAAGCAGCCTTTTGTTCAAGCTGCAGGAACCCAGAGGAGAAGAATCAGCATGATCCTTGTTCCTCTTTTGGTAGATATTAGGACAGAAGAGATATGCTGTTGGCTTAGCTTTAGTCTTGTCCAGAAGAACCACATCTCAGATGTTCAACAGTTTTATGTTGGGGGGTGGGTTTCTCTCCTTTTAAAATCCCTGGACAATTTCAAAGTTTCCACGTTTAGCAAACGGGTATTTTTAAATTTATCTGACCTATTTCTCCGTTTTCATTTCCATTTCTATGGCTGAGAAAAATACTAGTCCACAGTTTTGTGCCCAATACCACATCTTCTCACACAGCACAAAAACACCTCTGTCACCTTTGACGTAAAACCCTCCAAGAATAGCACAAAAAATGCTTCCAGTTCCCCAGAATCACATGGTAAACCATGTATCTCACAGTGCATAAACTCTAGGAAAACAGAGAATTATATTAATTCCTGTCTAAAATTTCAGGAACTGGCAAAATAAAAACACTGGCGGTAGGACTGTAAGACACAGGTGCAACACGAAGGATGGGTTATTCTGCCTCTGCTGAGGGAAGAAGGCTGCAGGGAAGCTGTGCACCTCCAGCAGGTCCGAGCTGAGCAGTAACAGTATTTGACACTGGACGGGACCCTGTGGCTGGCTGCCTCTCTCCTGGCAGCCAGGAAAGGCTGTTAGCTGAACAGCCAGCGGTCGCCTGTTCTCACACCAATAATCCTACTTGACCCACAGCACCCTTTTAAATTCTGACTGGCAGAAATGAGAGACCAGAATTGCTCAGTTTCGTGCCTGCTGTGTGCAAGCGTGCTAGAGAAGCAGGCTGCCAACCACCCTGGTAAACCCATCTGCATGAATCAGCTGCGACTAAAAAATTTCTTAAACACAACCACACACCAACGCAGAGACTGAAATTCCAAGCCACACTGGATCTGCATAGCAGGGGCAACACTTACTCCTTCTAATGGAGTTTGACACTGACGTCGCTGTGGACCCACTACTTTGATATCATCCGCAGAAGAACCACGTCCTTTGTAGTACCAAGATATGGTTTCTCAATCTTTATTTATAATCAATCTGTTATTTTCCTAACAGTAAAAAATTTTCTTTAATGCAATGCTTACATTTAGTAAAATGCAAATAATTACCTCTCTCCAGCACCAACACTAACTGCAGCTAACAACTTCCCTGATAACAGTATTATCACTTTTCCATTGAAACAGGAAGTCTTATAATCTGGCAGCTCTAGACATCATATTAAAAAATTCCCTGGTGTAGCACCTATAAACCCATTTGCTGACTCAACCATTCTCTCTCAGATCTCACAAGGACATCAGCCTTCAGTCTATACTATCTAGAACAGCAAGTTTCCTGCCTGCCTCTCCCCAGATAGCAGATTTGCCTGATCTGGCTGAGTCTAGAGCCATAAATAGGGGACAACAAGGGGTGGTGGGTGCAGAAGAGGATCTTTCCTTTTAAGGCTGCTTTAAAGGAACTCTGACCTTTCTTTACAAGTCCCTGATACCACCATGCTCCATCAAAAACAACAGTAATAACTGTGACACTGCTGACCACGCTGAGAATTAAGGAAAACAGTTAACTACAAAGTGATCCAGGTTTTGTAATAGGTTAGGTCTATTTTCAAGTGATCAGTTTAAAAGAGCTCTCCAAAGTGACTCAATTTGCCAAGTAGGTTTTATTCAATTTAGCTTTAGAAATTTTGAAGACAGACTGAAATAATATTTTCACTGTAAATATAGTGTCTTTATTATGTCATTCACATTTTGCAGTCAGATGATAAAACATGGTGAATCTCACCGTTTCTCTAAAAACATATTTAGAATAGAGCCTACAACAAACACAATCATACACGACCTTCACCAGCATAACATTTGCTCTGCTGTGCTTACTGTTCAGGTTACATCGCAAAAGGTGACAGGCTGGCACAAAAAGCAACAGTTACTCATACAAGAGAGACACTCCAGAACTGCCACAAAACGCAGCAGTACCTACACCTGCAGCTCTCCTGTCTGCTCAACAGAGATAAGCAGCAGACAACAGCACCACCTCTAACAGTGGCAAACAATGCAGTAAATGAGCTCTGTGACACTACAAACCACCATCACAAACATCGAAATAGGAGGTTTAAGTCCTTTAAAAATCCTATGCATGTTATATTGAAATTATTTTGAAAATGTACTATTTGCATTAAAGGATCCAAAGGCTCTAGAATTAACTCCAGATGAAGTAACATAACATACAGACACACCTCTCCACGTTGGCTGACATTTACTTCCCCCAGCGTTTCTTCCTTACCAAGCAGGAAGTTACCCGAAGCAGACCTCTCCCGTGACACAAGGTAATAGCTCCTGCAGCTGAAGGTAGTGCAGAGTGTGAGATGGTCCCTCTGGTGGGACACACACCACACTTCAATACAGCTTTCGATACACTGGCAATCCCTTTGAAGACTTACACTAAACATACTGAACTAATGGTTTCCTAGTTTATTGTAACATCTAAGGGTGTACTCTGCAAATACAAAGCAGAAGAAAAAATTAAAATACAGATTTCACAATAGTATCTTCCCAACAGCTACTTCCTATGCTTAATGAAAGACAGCAAGGAGTGACTTTTTACTTTTAGAACACACAAAACCAGGACTGTACTAAAAAGTAAAAGTGACATAACAGAATACTTGATCTCATTCCCAGACCTTCACAGACCCTAACAACTACTCCTGCAAGAAGAAATGACAGAATTATGCTCCTGCAGGGACCTATACCATTTACCACAAGCAGTGGAACAGATGAACACACAGTGTGCCAGACTGCTGATGTGGGAAGAGACTTCAGGACTTCCCCACACAGCCACATGTGAACATAGGTGCTTATAACCCCACAAAGTTCTAAGACATTTTTCCAGGCCAGTAACAACCCAATTAGATCAATAAACTTCTGCCTTTTTATTCTATTGCCACAAAGGTTAAATAAGAAATGTTAATGGTAATTACTACATCAGGATGCAAGAATTAGATTCCAATCTCCAACTCTTAAGGAAATCACATTCACTCACAGAAAAAAATAGTCTGGAGGTTGGGGGTGAGATGGGGGTATTACTACAGGAGAACCAAGCCTACCATGCAATTAAGCATCTTCTTTTACTTGATAGTAGTGTCTTAGGCAGGGGGTTGGGGGAGGGGGGTGTTCACCAAACAGTGGGAACACAAAACACTTCTCATAAAACTCAACGGAACAGAGCTACTACTATTAAATCTGAAGTGCAGTGGTTCAAATGCTAATAGTAGTCAGGGAAGCAAGGAACAAATAATAGTTAAGTAAAAGTTGAAAAACTTCAAGTCTCCAATTAAGACTTTGATATCTTTTGAGTCTTGTGCCTGAATAAAAACCCTTAAATCATTCAGAAACAAGTCTTCCAGCCCAGCCACCAAAATACCACGTTCAGATCCAGACCTCAGATGGGGGAAGAAACCACACTCCTCCTTCCTGTGTTCCAAAGTAATTCTGAAACGTAAGCTTTATTCTTATAGTCTCCTCATGCTGTCACAAGACAAGATTGTTAGAGGAAAACGGGTAATGTTAGGGGGAAAAAAAAAAAAAACAACAAAAAAACACAACTTATAAAACTTATAATAAACAATGGTCCTAAAATTTTTTAATCATTTATATAAGAGTTAGGGGGGAAAATAGATCAGTGTTTCTAGTGATAAGGAAAGACTCTTAATTTCTGATGTTTCCTATTAGAAATGGTTTTAGCAAGACTAATTTCTCAACAGTAATGACTTACATAATGCAGATTTGACTTTTTAACACAGCCAAGAAAAAGCCTCTACCTTCCAGTAGCTGGTCCTGAACTTAAATCAGGTGTCTGCACCTCTTTGTCCAAAACCCAAACATCAGTATTTCCTAATGTTTACAAAGAGTTGAAATCCTGTTACATACAGCACTCAATCAGTTGGAATCATGTGTAAAATAAAGAGAAAAGTTTTGCCTTTGTTTCCCTTTAGCCCATAGTAAGAAACTGGTGCTAACAAGTTGCCAGAAAAAGGAGCATCTGCAGCTGTGGAATTTGCCAGAGCTGATCTTTGTAATCCAAGAAGCTAAAAGCCACTCAACTATGCTAATTTTTTGTTTGTTTG
Source organism: Merops nubicus (assembly GCF_000691845.1). Taxonomy (NCBI): domain Eukaryota; kingdom Metazoa; phylum Chordata; class Aves; order Coraciiformes; family Meropidae; genus Merops; species Merops nubicus. The sequence goes on along the minus strand of NW_008611839.1, from coordinate 4,881 downwards.
TTGTGTCAGGGAAACAACATATGACAGATTGTATCAGCACTTGCAAAATTAAAACGTTTAGGCTCTTTCTACAGATGTAGCATTTTTCTAGCCTGCCATGTCTGGAGGTACCAGGAGACAACTTCTGGTCGGGTAGCACAATGCTTACCCTCCACTTTCAGAATCAGAAAGATGGTTTTCACCCTTCTGTGAAGTTTTTCACTGAAATCACTGTTATTTAAAAGGATAGAGGAAAAAGATTTTTGCTGTAATTTCCTTTTTGCACCAAAATCAGGACATCTGCTCAATAATGCAACAGCCTGCGTATTAAGGTCAGAGCACTGTGAGAAGTTTGAATACACCTGGGTAACAACCTTAAAAAGAGACCAAGATAACAGCTTAAGTTGGGATAAACTGTATCTGAAGCTACCATAGATGCAAACAGAAAACAGTAATGCAGGGAATTCTGACTCTATTAAAAGTAAGCAAAAGGTCAGTACCCGGCAGTAGGCTTTTTAGAGGAGTGACCCCGAATGACTTCAGAGCAACCTGGGTTAACCTTCACTTGGTCCCAGTATAGCACAGTGTTTCAATGTAAACTGCACTCTACTTGCATGGAACTGCACAAATGATTTGGGAGTTTTGCTGGGTTATCTTTCCTCATTTAGCTTTTCTGAGCAACCTTGAACTGACAGCTGTGAAATGACAGGTTAAGAAAAATCCCCATGAACAGCAGAACATCAGGCATCACTCTCCTGAATCTCCTCTGAAAGGATCTGTTCTGTATCAAAAAAGGTAAGTTTAATTTTAATGCAAATTTACACCTTTGTTCGGTATAGGTGGTATAAATACATATACCATTTACATGCGTTTATACTATTTATATATGGTATAAATATTTATATATAATGGTATAAAATGTTATATATAACAGTTTAAATATCTATACCATTTAAAGCATATACAGGTTTAAATGAGAGACAGCTGTCAAATAAGCCTCTAGCTCTCATCGCTAAAATCCCAAAATCAACAAAGCCATGAAAACCAGGCAGCCAGCTGTTAATTTAAATAAGGCACCATCTTGTGTGAAGGTTTTTCACGCCGCTGCTCCTCCTCTGTTCCAAGTGCTGTCCAAATACAAACTTCCCATGTCAGCAACTAAGTAGTGTTCTGATCTGCAGACTCTTTTAAACTCTGGTCACAAATGCATTTATAAACTCGATACCCTTACAACTAAGGGAAGGGTCTAAACTCATTGCTTTTATCAAGCTTGCTCAGCAACACTCTCACAGCACCTCAAAATCCCTCACTAGCTCTGACACAATCGCACTGAAAAAGCACTACTGACATTTTACAGTGAAAAAGCTGCACACCTCCAAGACACATGTTAATCCACTGCTTATCTAATGCATGAAAGCATAAGCCACGGAGCTTCAGAAGGTAGAAGTACTCCTTACATAAAAAGTCTTGTTTTCTTCCAGCAGTCTATTTCAAAAAAAACTATCAGCGTCCTCAAACAATAATAGCAGCTGTTACATCACACAGTATCACTTCACAATTGTTAGCTAATCTTATAATGAATGAAAGGATATTCAATTTTTTTTCTTAACAAAACCCTATCAAGACAGATAGTCTTTGAAAACCCTAAAATGTCTGCAATCAGCTAAGAGAGGCTGGTGGACCTCCCCTAGCCACAAAGTTAACCCAAATACAAAACATAATGGTTTTGGACAGACACTCAAGAAAATACATTTATTAAGGCACACGAAACACACCTGAAAGCCTCAGACTGAACTCTACACAACAGCAAGGGAAGCAGAGCAGACTCCAACCCAACTGGTGCTTGGGTTTTGTGTGCAAAGCTCTGCCTCACCTTTTCTTATCCATTTTGTTTATCTCCTGTAGTTTAGTTACATATGAAGAAATTCTAAACCTATAACAGTATTTGGATTCAGTTTCTTTACTGACAGAGAGGAGGCTCCACAAAAAGTTTCTGCATCAATAAGAAAGAAATAGGCCAGGGTTTGCATAGGTAGACACAGCATTACAGGACTCCAGTTTTCTAAACAAAACAGAAGATGAAAACTTGCTTTTCTGCTAAAGTGAATGGAATTACTTGTTTTCAGTCCTTTCTCGACAAGGAAAAGCTCAACTAGAAAAAAACGTGGGAAAAGAAACCACAGCTGTTCCCACTGAGATAAAGAAGAATTAGATCTATCTAAATTAATTTTTAAAACAATGTCTTTGCCTATGAAGGACGTGATAGGAGCTTACAGAACTATAAGCCATTTCCCTCACATTCCCTCTAGTATAAGCAAGAACCTCAAAGGTTTCAGATACTATTTGAGTTTCAAACATCTTCTAATGAATGAATAACTGAGACTTCCTCTAAAACCTCACAGTGAACTTAGGGAGAGACTTTAAGCAATTGCTTTTCTTTCGCATCTCCTACTTCTTTTGCCCAAAAGCCCCACTAGGGTTTAGCACTGAGAACTCAAGTGTTACAAGAGCTCTTAACATCTTCCTTTACCTATTTCCAACACGAAAAGACTTCTTCAAATGCAATACTACAGTTTACAAGCTCTGGAAACGCAAATGGCCCAAAATTTTATTCAAAAGAAAGAAAAAACACCTAACTATTTCCACATTGTAACTGCACTGAGATCACCGATCATGCAAGCATGTGTATATCCAGTCATATTCAGCCATAGGTCAGCAGGCCAATGGGTACAGAGCAAGTTCTACGTCTGCCTTGACACTTCTGCTTGCCTAGTGACACAGGTCTTCACCCCACTTCACCTTTGTTTCGTTTTTTTTTTGCACGCTGGTATTGAAGCAAGGCAGACTGCACACACACACCAGTGATACTGTAGGCAAAGCTATCTGTGTCATGTCACAAAGTTCTCAGTGTAAACAGGCCCTTAAAGTCACTGACCTGAAATATAAGTGCAAACTGTTATCCCTAACCCACTAGAGATTTTTAAAGCTTTTATTGTCATCAACAGCTATTAGTAGACAGTAACTTTATCTTACACATCTGTACCTCTGTATATATTATGAATGGGATACTCATACCGAGATACTCTGTGATGCTAGGGAAAGAAAGGATGAAACAGTACTTTTCCAGAAAGGGAGTCTGGTTCAAAGGAAGTAAGAAACAACTAGTTGAGTTCTGTAAGGAAATCTGACTGCAGTGAAGACAGTATGCTGAGTGGGGGCACAGAGACAGGTTAAACGGGGAGGGGGAGGAAGTGAAGAAGAAGATAGCAAACTTGCTTGGGCTGTTGACCTTTCAAAGTATTAAATAAAACCAAGCCATTTCATTCTCAGGCAAGAACCTTCAACAATAACATTCCTTGGGTGTGCAAACAAGAAAAATCCTGGCCAGCAACACTTAAGAAGATTAGCATACAGTCTTTAAGGGTCCTTCAGTTCCTTTCAATCTGCAAAGTCTCCCCCACACACTTTAAAATTGAGTTGCCCCAGTCTCAAAACCACCTTTGCCAGAAAACACCTCTCTTCCTTGAACCTGCGTTTGTCAATGCCAGGAAACCCCGCTGCCTCACTAGCAAGGTGTCAGCACCAACCGAAGCTGCTGTGGCCATGCAGCTCCCCACAAGAAGGCAGCGACACGTGCCACTGGGCACGCAGCTACGGCCCAGCTCCAGGAGCCCAGGAGTGCAGGCCTCCAGACGGGGGGACAGCTGTGAAACACTGCAAAGGCACAGGCATTTTCTGAAAAACCACTACAGACAGCAGCAGCAATGGAAATACCAGAAAATGAAGCAGCCAGAGTATTTGTAAGCACCAAAACCAGCACTATTATCCTCTCCACTACAGGGAGCAACGCCACAACGAAGTGGATACAGAGCGGTGTTTATGAGGACAAGTTTAGCAAGGAAACGATTCTTCCAGATATATCTTACACCAAGTGGCACACACAATTGCTCTTTTGCATGATTAGAAGAATCCAGAAATCAAACAGCCACACCCACAGGATCTTTAGCTGCAACAAATGAAAGGCAGACTCCACGTGATTTGGAGAAGGATGAGGAAACACTAAGCCATCGATATTCTTGGGAACCAATGCAACTAGGGAAAAAAATGTATGGAGTAGTTATGATACCACAAATGGCTGTAGCATATACAAGAATTCTAAGTGTTTTCATAATAAAAGAATCTGCCATCAGAAATCCTACATAAATTAGAAGTTTCCAACATCCTAAGTGTAGTTCCTGCTTCTATCCAATGTTCCAATTCCTCAGTTTAGTAATCTGGCAGCTCTTCTTCAAAAAATTACTACCCTTTCTAATCAGTTTTTCCATAAAGTGAATTCTGAAACGTGTTCTCTAAAGCTCTTCAAATAAAACTTTTCATTCTTGAAGAGGGAAAAAACCAAACCAAAACAAACACTTGATGACAACTCATAATTTGGCCAGTTCTGAAAAAACTGAAAATCAGCTGAAAAGACATATGAACACAAGCAATGTAAAAGCAGGTTAGCAGAGTCACTTTTGATCAGCTGGAAAAGCTAAATATCTTAACAGTCTTAATGATTTTAAAAATCTCTGTTGAATAATATCTTAATGGTTCTTAAGATAAACAGCACAATGGTGTTTGTTGAGATCACACTTTTTTTACTAGTGAGGCAGCTCATTAGCTCAAAACTATTTGGCAAATATCCAATAAATACATAAGTTCTTTGATCAGACTAAGAAAATCCGTGTTTTCCTCTTATCCCTATACTGCCTTCAGAACGTCTCAACCCACGTTTTTCTTAACTTTCAGCTCTCTCCCTTCACTGGCCCTACACAACCTCCTTAGCAGGATTTCCACTGCCCTCCCCGCGGCCTCAACGCTGGAAGCACCTGCGCGGCGGCAGTAGCCCCGTGTCCCAGCCGA
>NW_008611838.1:0-5056 GCF_000691845.1 Merops nubicus | reverse complement strand
CCAGACTCGACAAACCACAACAGCATCGTGCTTTTCAACCACGGGGATGCACTTCAGGATGTTCAGCCGCTCCGCCTGCTGGACTGGTTAACTGCTGGACTCTTCAACTTCTCCAGGTTACACTGAGGTGCTAACAGGCTTCATTATAATAAAGTATATTTTGTTATAGTTCCTGTTTCCGTGCTGTGTGTATTTGTTTCTGAAAGGTTGGTGGCTGTAGCTTGCCTTCTCTTCCACATGTTTTTTATTCCTCACGAACTCCAAGGCTGCAGCAGTATGAGTATCTTTACATGCACAAGTATCTTTACATGCAGTAATATCTTTACATGCACTAGTATCTTTATGTATCTTTATGTAAGTATCTTTACATTTGTATCTTTACATTTGTATCTTTACATTCACAAGTATTTCTGTGAGTATCTTTGCACTCTTACATTTGTAATCACAAGTATCCTAATGTGTCTTTACGTATCTTTATGTATTTGTGAGTATCTTTACATTCATATATTTGCATTTGTATCTTTACATTCAGGAGTATCTTTATGTGAGTATCTTTACATTCACAACTATGGTGTAATTCAATTCTATTCAATAACTAACATTGTTACATATCTTTACATTCATATATTGGCATTTTTTAGTATCTTTACATTCATCAGTATCTTTACATTCATATCTTTGCATTCACGAGTCTCTTTACATTCACCTCTTCACATTGGTGAGTACCTTTACATTCACGTAGGGTGAGGAAGAGGAGCTCGAGGTCTGACCAGCGCCTGCCTGTGCAGCAGCTCGAGCTGCTCAGGGAGCTGTTAGGCCAGAGGCGCTCTCTAAACAGCCAGGAGCCATCCAAGGAGCTGGAGCCCAGCTTCCCACACAGGGCTGCTGCGGGGGACCGTGCCAGGCCGCTGTCCATGGCCGGTGGAGGAAGGAGAGGGCCCGGTCTCCTGCAAGGAGCTGAGACAGGGAAGAGCTAGTGCATGGTACCTTCCAATCTGTAATTCCACTTCCCAAAGTTCCTCGTTTCAGGTTGGTTTACAGCTACTGATTTCGAACAATTGGTGGCAGCAAAAAAAGCTGTGCCTCGAGCGTCCCATTTTTGGGTTGAACTGGGAACATGAAATAGGAGCTGTGTGACAAAAGCCACTTTTCCTCGTGGGCACTTTCCCCATTTGCTGCTAAATTAAGGGAAATGAACAACTGTGCTGGCAGTGAATTAAGAGGTTAATTCTATAGGGACGCACCTTCATATCTTAACAAATAAATTCTATTACTGCTCCACAAACTCTTCCATTTCATCTGCTCACCTTCCTGCAGTCCATATTGCAGCCCATATTCTAGTCCAGCCTGTGTGCTCATGGTACTTTCCTTCTATCAGCATTGACTGATAGAAAGACCTTGAGGTGCTGATGCAGGTGAAGAGAGTGGCAACAAAGCTGGTGAGGGCTCTGGGCAACATATCTCATAAGGAGTGGCTGAGGGACCTGGGGTTGTTTAGTCTGGAGAAGAGGAGGCTCAGGGGAAACCTGGCTCCCTGAAAGGAGGTTAGAGTGAGGTGGGGGTTGGTCTCTTCTCCCAAGTAACCAGTGATAGGACCAGAGGCAATGGGCTGAAGTTGCGCCAGGGGAGGTTTCAACTGGATATGACGAAGAATTTCTCTCCTGCCAGAGTGGTGAGGCCTTGGCCCAGGCTGCTCAGGGAGGTGCTGGAGTCCCCATCCCTGGAGGGGTTAAAAAACATGTGGACATAGTACCTGGACACACGGTTTAGTGGTCATGGTAGTGTTGGATTTAGCAGCTGGACTTGATCTTAGAGGTCTTTTCCAACCTTAAAGAGTCTAGGATTCTGTGACTCTCTGGTTACCACATTGCTGTGTGTGCACAATATCAAGAGGCTAACCTTAGAAGGCGACTTGAAGAATGTTAATTTAAAATAGCTTTTATGGTTCTAAGGGAAAACCTGAATTTCATCTTTGTAAGAACCGCCCCCAGAGATTAACCACATTTCCCTTTCTGTAGCTATTTTTAAATTTTGCTGTAACAATAAGATAGCCTTTAATCCAGAGGGTGAATCATTTTATTTTACCAAAGATGATGCATTCTTGCTCAGCACCCTCAACAACCAAAGAGAAGAGAGACTCCTGCGCAGTGTGACCCTCTCTGTCCTGCAGGTGAAACCCAAACTGATAGCTCTGCACATGCACAAGGCTTGCACACTTCACCTTTATTTTAGAGATCAGCATTGCTCCCACTAAATTATTGGGCAGGTGCCCGTTTCCTGACCTCTAACACTGCAACTTTCCAGGCTGGGTTCCTCCACAAGGGATATTCTCCAGCATTCTGCCCAAACTTCATCTGCAGTTCTCCATTGTTGGAGCTGTTGTGTTGGAAGTCAGTGTGCGCCTGTACCAGTAATTCTACCTCTGCTTCCCTGCCTCCTCTTTCAGTCCTCCCCACCGTCCTCAGAGTCCTTCCTCTGCCCCACGCCCCAGGCCCTGACGTGACAGGGCAGAAGTTACAGTGCCGGTGAGCGTTAGGACACAGAGGCTGGAGGCTCCTCGGGGAACTGGAGTGCTAGAAGCACAGGCCGATGGGCCAGGTAGTGGATCTCTCTCTGGTACAGCCTCAGACTTTCCTGGTCTCTATACAGCCAGCAGAAACACTGAAGTTCTGGGCTAAGTCAGGGATAAATTGAGAGAGAAAGTGCCAAAAACCCCAACCTTCTTCTCCTGGCCCTATTCCTTCTCTGAATATCACAGAATCATAGAATTGTTTTTTGGTTGGAAAAGATCTTAAAGATCATCAAGTCCACCCATTAACCCAACACTGCCAGGTCACCACCAAACCATGTGTCTCAGCACCACACATCTATGGCTCTGAAACCCCTCAAGACATAGGGACTCCACCACTGCCCTGGGCAGCCTGGCATAGCCCTGGACAACCCTCAAGGGGAAGAAATTGGTCCTCAGCTCCAACCTCAACCTCCCACAGTGCAACTTGAGTTTCCTCTTGTGCTGTCACTTGTTACCTGGGAGAAGAGTCCAACCTCACCTGGCTCCAGCCTCCTGTCAGGGAGCTGTGGAGAGCCAGAAGGTCTCTCCTGAGCCTCCTTTGCTCCAGGCTCAACATCCCAAAGTCCCTCAGCTGCTCCTCACCAGACTTGGGCTCTAGACCCTTCCCCAGCTTCGTTGCTCTTCTTTGGACATGCTCCAGCTCCTCAGTGTCTTTCTTGTATATGCCCTCTGTTGACTCTCATGACAATGGGTGCTGAGTCCCGTTCGTGGGTCTGGCTGCTCTCGCTGTTCTTGACCAGAGCCCAGGTAGTCTGGCAGACCCCTTCTATCATTCCCAGATACTGAAAGCAGCAGCAGCCTCCCAGGCCCGATGATGATGAGGAAGCATCCATAGCTTTCACTTTCCTCCTGAGCAGAACACAGGACCAGTATTTTCTGATGGAATATGATTTAGGAATGGGTCTCACACAAGGAAAACATCCCAAACCCCCAGTTCTCTCCTTCTCTGGATGCTCCACTCAGGCCAAATCATGCTTAGAACCGACTCCACAATACAAGGGACCCTAGGTGGTCCCTATCATGCAAGCCCTTCTCCTTTGTCTTTCCATGTGAAGAAGAAAGGAAAAGTAGGTTTTTCTGTATATTCACAGCTTTGTGTTGGTGTGTAATCAACTCGGTTTCTACACCTTCCTAGATAAATCTGACAGCTCAGGCACGCTGCGCACAAACCATTTACCTGTGTAGAGTGCCACAAGCTCCATGATTTAAAAAAATCAGTTTTGTTCATGGCACAAATGCTTAAGCTGAGTCCACAAAGAAGAGTGGTCATGGCAGTGCCTGTCATTGCACTCACATCTTCTCCCTGGTGGGAAAGACACCGGCAGCGACCACAAGGTGGAGAGCATGTGAATACATCTCAGGCTGGCAGCTGGACGTCTGAGAACGCCATGGTAAAAGCCATGGAAAAGCTCATTGCTTCCTCCCAAGCGTGAACCAGAACCTCAGTCAGAAAATAAGGGAGAGGGACGGGGGAAAAAAAAAGGCCTCCTATTTATTGTTCAGCTACTCTTCACCTGGACTCAGTGGAATATCATCTGCCTGCAGTCTCCATCCATTTCCAGGCCACGTGGGGTAAGAAGCCATGAGGCAGTGACCGACAGCATTGGCATTCTGTTTTGCCTTTCTCACTTAGGAGAAAGCTGTTGGAAGACATCATTAGGGCAACAGTAGTCCAGGAAAGAGGCACCATGTCAGCCAGCTCTGTCTCCTTTCCAGCACCGCCTTCAGCAGCAAGCCTGGACAGTCCCTTTGTGAACCCACCTCTGAGAAGCAGATGGTTAATGCTCAGGTTTGCTGGCAGAGACCTGGAACCTTCAGAGCTGGGCCAAAATGCCGTACTTGGTACGGAACAACTGCTGAGCTGTCTTTGAGGTTCAGCCCTATGTTCTAAACCACCTGGCAACAGACTTCAGCACCTTCATAATAAACACCTTCTGCTGCAGCTTGAGGGAATGAGATTAAGTTCCTCCAGGGGAGGTTTTGACTGGACATTATGCAGAATTTCTTTACTGCAAGAGTGGTGAGGCATTGGACCAGGCTGTTCAGAGAGGTGGTGGCATCCCAATCCCTGGAGGGTTTTGAGAAAAGTGTAAATGTGGTACTACGGGACATGGTTTAGTGGTCATGGCAGTGCTGGGTTGATGGTTGGACTCGATCTTAGAGATTTTTCCAACCTTAGTGATTCTGTGGATGTGGTGTAGGTCTCCAGCAACACCAAATCCATGAGTTTTAGACTACTTATCTGTCTGCAAGAAACTATTTGCAGGGATCTTCTACCACCCAGCGCTTTCAGTGCCACCTTCTTTCCCTGCAGGTAAAGCAATTTTTTTCCCTTTAGTTTTCACCGTATAGCTCCTGTTAGGGGCATTGAAACTTTATTTCAACACACACAATTGTGGATGCAGCTCCAGTGGTGGACACTCCGCTCATCTCCCTCTCTAGGGTGAAACCGTGTCACCGGGACGGCTGCAGCGAGAGCCCGGG
>NW_008611837.1:60902-92857 GCF_000691845.1 Merops nubicus | reverse complement strand
CGAGCGTTCGAGGTGCTTTGGTTCCAAAACACGGAGGAAAAAGTCTGCTGCTTTCCATCGCTTGAAACGCCTGCGCGTCGCGTTCCTTCCCGCCTCTTTGTCGGGGGCATACCAACACACAGCCAAAGAGCTTCGGCGTCTCCTTCGCCTTTAATTGCTAATCGGTTCGGGCGCGACGGAGCCGTGTGTGCGCGGCTGGGGAAGCTGCTGCTTTTCGTCACTCCTCCCCGTTGTCCGTTGGCATTTGCAGTCTGTTTTGCAGCTGGGCTGGAGAACACAGTCCAAAGCCTTAACTGGTGGGTTCCGCTGGATTTCATGCCTCTCCTGGCAGCATTCCTCCCCTGGAGTAAAGCACGTGCAGCCCTGCAGCACATAGAGATCTCGAGGACCGGCAGTCACTGATTACTTACCTGACTTTTCACTTTTCCTTCCTTTTGCTCCTGAGAGGCTGCATCGCTCTTCAGATGACTTGTTGAAGAGTGCAGCCATGGGAGAAAGTGGTAATGGATGTTGTTTAGTTTGTGACTGAGCAAGATGCTGATAACTTCAGCAATTTTATTTTTTGATATGGTTGGGAGTGACAGCCAGCGTCTGCGGAGTCTTGACCACTGGTGCTGTCTTGCATGCAGAGTAGTTGGGTTAATCAATCTATCTCTTTTGACTTTGAAGTGATTATTATTTTTCCCCTGGGAATTTTTTTTTTTCCAGTAACCCCCTCTGATATCTGACTTAGTTTTACTGCTATGTTGCAAGAAGATGGTTTGAGTCAAAAAAAGCTACTTCTCGAGTGTGTTATGGCTAGGTTTGCTCAAAAGGAGATGGATAAATAAAGGTTCTTTCAAGGGTAGGTGTGTTATAAATTCAGAAATACGCTTTCTTGGTAGGGTAGAAATGTGGTACATAATAGGACCGTTATTTCTGGAAATGACTTGCACAGTTTAATAAGAAAGAAAAATACTATTTTTGCAGAGACTAAACATCACATCCACTTAGTTTAACTGCACATTCATACTAGCAACTTACCAGCTTATTGCTAGCCCTACCAGTTCCTTCCCTGACAGGGTGGAGAGGAGAAGTAGCTGTGGTATTGCTTGTTTTCACTTGACTGGGTATGGATACCTGCTGGGCTGCTTGAGGTCCTCCCATGCTGTAGAAGTTTTTGGTGTTGTGGGTGAAATCTCTTCCCAGCACTAAACAAAAGCAGTTGTCAGGGATGATAAATCTAGACCAAAAATGACTCGTGTCATTCATGAGATACTGACCTGCATCTGGTTCTTGGGAGCGGGAGCTGTGGCTTGAATTAATGGGAAAGGGAAAGATGAAGTCACCGAAAGGGTATTTTCAGGTGCATATTCAACTGTCTTGATGCTCTTGTGCAAGAGAGGGCAGGTATCTGATGTCAGCCCTCTTGGTCAATAAATAGGAGGCTCCTGGATGCGCTAAGTGCTACGGTTTGGACTGCTCGACTCTGCCTCATCATGCAAGCCCAATGGTGTAGCAACTTGCTTTTCCAGTTGAGCCGTTGTTTGGTTTTGCAAAAGGCTGCAGTTGAAGTTGCAGTAAGCTGGGGTGGGGCAGCAACACCTGCGCTTTGGGTGAGGATACTCTCCTGATAATTGCTGTGAACGATTTGCTCCTCTTCTGATCAGACAGTAGTGGGCGAAACGGGAATCCTCACTAGTAAAGCCCACCCTAATTACCCGCTGTCACTCCTAATACCTGTGTTTTGCTAAGCCCAGTTCCACCAGGTCGCCATTGGCTGTCAGCCTGTATTTTGAACAGGTTGCACTAGGTGTTTAATCCAGAACAGCACAAAGGTGGTATGCCAATGTGGCTGCAGATCTTCAGTGTTCAAACGGTGAAACTTTTGAAGACTTCAGATAAAGCTGACAATGCCGGGCTGCTTGATACAGATTTGCTTACAGAAGAGCAAGTTTTACTTGATCTTTGGAAGGCGTTACTGTCTATCAAATTTGTTCTTATCAGAGATGCTGATTTAGACTTTGAAAAGGGAGTGTGATGAGAATCTGCCTCACTCACATCACTTCCTTCAGGGCATCACTTAGTCAGATTAGAAATACGTGAAGATCCTCTCACTGACGTTCTCAGGACTTGAATCCTTGGGAAAAGAGGACATGTGCCAATGGTGGCATTTGGCATTTGAATCTCTTACAGTGGGTGTGGTGGGTTTTTTCAGCTTCCACAGCTCGCTGCCCTCCTCCCTCTCTCATTTTGGGTGCCTCGCTGCTGTTGCAATAAGTGGATATTTGTCTTTGAAAAGCTCTAGTCTTGTTCTGTTCCCGAGAATGGGAGAAGCTGTATCTGTGCTGTGAGAGGGGACTGGTGGCTGAGGTTCGAACCCAGGGCAAGGAGTAGGTGTAAGAGCAGCAGCAGGACTACTCTGGCAGCCTGTTTTTTTCTGGAACTGAGAGTCTTACTTAACATCGAATCCAAACAGTCACAATTTGTAACTCTAGATGTAACATTAATGTTTCTTTAAGTTAAATGTTCCTTTAAGATTGTAGCCTTGGCTAATGACTATAAAGCCAAGGAGTGATACAGTGATTATTAATTCTCTCCTCTCCTTAGGGACACATTAGGGGAATGTCATCCATGTTGGGGCAAAAAGAGCTTTCCAAAGCATCTGTGTTTAAAAGGTTCTGTTGTAGTTATATTCTTAGTTGCTGTGAATTGACTCTGAAATCATGCTGCCAACAGAAGCCAAGGGCTGTCGGTGCCCATCTAGAAGAAGCGGTGCTTACATCGTTCTAGACACGGTCATCTGAGAGTTGCAGAAATAATCGTGCGTTCTGTTTAGAAAATAGTCTGTTCCTAGGGCACATGTCCTTTTTTTTTTTTTTAGACTGCTATGAGGATGAAAAAAGAGCTTTGTATCTCAAAATGGCACGGGTGCCTGCTGTTTGTTCTGTGTGGCAAGTCTTCCTCTCGTTTCCCTGACATCACCCAGGATGGCCGCGGAAGCGCCGCTCGGCATAAGCAGCGTTTCTGCACAGGCAAACATGCTTACTGCTCAAATTAATAGAGATTTAGTGCTGGAGAATGACAGAACACTTTGGAGAAGATGGGAGCATGGCTCCCGTCTGCCAGATTGCCATGGAAACACCAGTACCTCTTCAGCTCTCTAATTGCCTTCCCTACTTTTTTTTTTCCCCTTAAACTTTTTTTTTCTCCCCACTAAATGCTTTATGCTTGTCTGGATTTGGGGCATTTTGGCTTTGTTTGTAAACCTGAAAAGAGGGGAAGGCAGGGAACAGTAGCTGTGTAAGGGAATGGAGAATATGGTGATTGACAGAATTTTGAGCTCGATTACGAGTTCATCCTGAACTCGATGTATATTCTAACTTGAGCTTCTATCAGTAGTTTTTCAACAGGAATAGTGTCACACAAAGTGTTGCTGCATCTGCTAGAAATATGCATCCTCCTGCAGCTTTCTAGGCCAAAGACCCCGAGGACAGAAAGACTTCAACTCTGTCTGTGAATATGCACAACAGTTCCCAGCTCTGTTCTTAGAAGGCCCAATTGGTATTTTTTGCTGGTTCCTAGATGTTCAGAGGAGAGATTTGATGGCAGGACAGGCAGTCTTGTGTGTCTGGGAGCTAAATGTAGCTGGATTTGCTGTTGGCACTCTCAAATAAAAAAAAAAAAAATTATGAACTTTAAAAGTGAAATTTCTTCTTACAAGCTTATTCTTCTGCAATCCAGTTAATTTTTTTTTTTCTTGCAACTTTTGTTTACTGTTATCTGGAGAAGTTAGTGAACGCAACCAGTTCAGATACTGGAGTTTTCTCTCCCAAAAGGTACAGGACATTGGCAGAGTGCCTTCACACTCCTCTGAGCTCTGCTCAGTTTCTCAGTTGATGAGTCTTGCATTATCCAATTGATTTCAGGCTTTTGTGTGTAAAAACAGTGGAGATGTCTTAATAATCCAATTAAAGCATTTTTACTTTGCAGACTATTTGCCTTCTAGACAAGCTTTGTCCTTAACTGCTACCCTTCATGAAGTGCAAACTGGTCAGCTTGTTTAAATTCCCTAAATGTTATCAACTCCTAAATCTGAGCTGCATGTAAGGCTTTATCACTTTTCCACAGTAAGTTTCTACTAGTTTGCTTCCTCCCCCCTCCATGTGGCTGCCACGGGACAATCTGTTCTTAAGAAAAAGAGAAAAATCTGTTTTTATATTTTCAGTTAGGACTTATTTACTAGTGGGTTCTTCCCTGGTACATAATCTCACTGGAACCGTAATCTGTTGAGGTTAGTGAATAGCGTAATTAGTTATCACTCTTTTGTGGTTTTCCTCCAAAATTTGGTTATCTTTGGTATTCTCTTCGTGTGTGCAGTACTTCAGAGCTTTCTCAACAGCTGTTTGTGTGGTTCAAGGTGCTACTGTCGAAGGATTTTGTCCCTTTCTGCACACTGAGGACCTGCCAGTCTTCCTCTAGAATTGTACCTCACGTTTCAGCATTTTCTCTTAGCTTCTTTTTTCACGCTCTGTTTGTCCTGAAGGGAATGAGAAGCTGCGTTTTGCTCCACTGGAATTTGAGACCCCTTGACTAGTAACGTAGCTGGTGTCTCTGACCATGCCAATGGTCTTGCGTAAGGATTGCCCATGAATCCTCTGTTGCTGCTGTTTCAGGTCTTTGAATACTTTTTCCTCCTTTCTGTTCGTATAAAACAGGTAACACAATTGAAATGACAGACTGTTTCTCATGAATGTCAGTTGAGACGGAAAATCCACTGACTACATAAAGGTTATTGAAACCTATTTTGTCCTTTAGTTTTCTTTCTAGCCTTTAATGTATTTTTAGCCTGACTTTATTTTCTATGTTTAGCTAGATTGTTCTCCACCTTCTCACGTGAGAGAAGTTTTGAACCTGTGGTCATTTCAACTAAATAAGACAGAGGTCTAGGTTTATAAAAGACACAGAATTTCTGTGACCTTAATGGAAAATTTATGGACAGAAAGAGGAGAAAGAGACCAATATGGTGTCCTCCCATGGAGAAAGCTGTACTGGCAGCTCAGCTCTGCCAGAGTATCGCACTCACCTGACTTACAGTAAAACCTTTGGTCAGAGCCTGCACCTTCTTAGATGCAGGATAATCGACCACAAAGCTACAGGAAACGTAGCTTATAACGTCTCTTCCTTACACCATTAATTGTTTTGGTGTTTTGTGTTCTTATTTCTGTTTGACTTTTTCTGAACTTGTGGTTGAGGAGTTTATTGGCGTTACTTTCCTTTCAGTATTTACAACAAAGCCCTCTCAAATTTTCTCTGGTTATGGCTGTTCCCCTATAGCAATATTCTCTGCTGAAAGCTGAACTCTGACACTTATAGCTTCTGATCTTAGTCATTCACTATTTCTTTTAATTTTCTAGTCTAGAGAGTACCTGAATTTATACTAGGGAGATGAAGTATGGAAACCAAATCACAACTTCTAGATCATCTTGGCATTCTGAAGAACAGTGAGGCAGAAACAGAACTTTTCTTTTCCTCCTAGATTTACTTTAACTGTGTATTCAACCAAAAAGATTAAACCTGGGTGAAGTTGTGTGCCAGTGAAGTGAGAGCTTTGAGGGATCTGGATGCTGAGAATCACAGCACTTCCTGCAAGCAATTTCTTCAAGCAATACTTTCTGCTTGTGCTCATGTTATAGCAGCAGCTACCTATTTTTTCATTCTGGCTTTCAAAAAGTTTCCTTGTAGCCTAAACATCAGGTTATAATCTGTTTCAGTGCAGGCATGTGCAGGGGTTTGTGTAGACTCTAGGCTGGGTAGTATAGCTAATAATGTCAATCTCACACGCATTTGGAGCCCTCATCTGAAAAGTCTTCCAAGCTTGGCTATGACACATGCTAGAAATTGGATTCTTCTTTCATGAAGTGATGGCCTGCCCACTTCATGAGAAGCCAGTTTTTCAGTTACGTTGGGGAGTTTTCGGATTCTACTCAAAAGGACTGATAAAAATCACAAGGCAGTTCAATATATTAAAAAGCCATGGGATTTCCCCGCGAAGACCTGCTGGCATGCCAGAGCAAGCCCTCCACCCACCGAGAGTGGAGGACTTGAAATGTCACTGTTTGTGCTTCGTCTGGGCTATCTGAAGAAGCTTCTGATAACCTTGGTGGTTTTGGCAGGCTGGAGCAAGCCCAGAAACCCAACAAATAATTTACTGTTGCTATTTTTCTAAACATGGAAGGAAACTGCCAAAAGCAGCCTGCTAGAGCCTTGACTGCATGCTGGTGCTACCTGTATATGGCCCCTAGAAAAATACCTCTCCTTTCAAGATGAGGCTGTGTTCTCTTATGCTGTACACACCAAAATATTTCCAGTTAACATAATGCATGTAGTGAAACATGGTTTTTTATTCTAGCTAAGGTAGAAGGGACAGTTTCTGGTACGGTTAACTCTTGAGCGCAACATGGAGTAGCAGAAAAGCAGCTTTTGAAGTAAGTCCAGTTGAAATGCCTGGGGTTTTGCATGTGTTGTGAAATTGTTAAAGATATGAAATACAGGAAGACTGTGCTTTGTGCACAGGAATGCTAATTTTACTGTGAGAACTTCAGTCTTCAATTTCCCTTGTGATTTCTTATTTTAAAGAGAAGTGGTCATGTTACTTTTTAATGCTCATTTTAATATAGAATATGGTTACATTTACATTCACTTCAGGTTTAGTTGCATTTTGGTGTATTTCTGTTTGGCCTGTTGTAGTCTAAGCAGAAAAAGTAGTGGAGTCTTTTTGCTTTTGTTTTCATAGCTACTTTCACTTCTAAATTATGATATACAAAGTATATATTTAGCTGCCTTTGTGGCCCCATTCACGATGTCTCTCTGTTAAAGAATTCTAAGGACCAGTAGTAGTTTAATGATGTGCTAAACAGCAGTTCAAGGCAGGACTGATTTGTCAAAAACCAGGAGAAAATTAATCATTACTTCACTAAAGCCTCTCTGCTGTGTCTGGTTTTGGCCTAGTAAGCTAAACAGGATTCACTGATTCGGATCCTGACCACGACCCCAAAAATTGTCACCGTCTTGTTCCCTGCTGTGCAGTTGTGCGGGGAGGTGGTTTTGGCCAAGTACTAGTTAAGCTTTTACTATGTGCGTTACAAAATCAACTGTCTGCTCAGTTCTCGCTGGGGATGCGGGTACTCGAAGAGATTACAAAATTGTGTCTGAAAGCATGGGCACAAAGGAAATAATCCTTTTGAGTGTTTGCTTCACTGGCTTGATTGGTGTGAAAAGAATGAAAAATCAAGGTAGCGAGATGAGAATGCAAAGTCTGCTTCCCCTCCCCGTTCTCTGAAATGCGGTAAGGCTCATTTTAACCTTCCTCCCTTTCCCTGGAGCAACATAGGTAGTAAGAGAAGCCCAGATTCTTACAGATCCTTCTGCAGTTTCTCTTCAACACAGTGTAACTGGAGCTAATTTTCGCTCTGAAAACAAGCTGCTGTAGTGTTAGACAGAAGCAGATGAAGTTCGCAGTTGAAGCTTCATGGGTGTTGCTGTTAAATGGGATAAAAATTGTCAGACAGGTGCAAGTCAGTGTAAGCAGTTCTGCCTGCCGTGGGGGGGAGTGCCGTGCAAAATCCCTGCTAATATTTCTGTCGCTTAGTAACCCTGACCTCAGGGGTTATCTGGAAGGGGCTCAGTGTGGAATTTTGTTCATTTCCTGAGAGCCCTGCAGAAGCAGTGCCCTCCAAGTGCCCCTTTTTCAGAAACTGAGTTAACAACAGCGGGCATGCTCATGCTGTGGGAAATCCTGATAATTTTCCTGGGCAACTGGGTTTAACTGTGCTCTCTGTAGGTGCAAGTGTGGAACTCTCCTGTACTACATTGTAGTGCATGTGGCCTGTTTACATGCTTCAGGGTTATTGAGAAACAACACTTCAAGCCCTGGATAGCAGTACTGGGGTCTGTTCCAAGTTGTCTAATTGCTAGACTGAATTTTGGACTGGTTGCAGGGAGAACTGCAGTGGGACTGATGCATTAACTCTTTTATTTCTGAGCCCCATTCCTTAGTCACCAGCATATAGACCTTGGTGGTGGTTTGGACTAGTTTTCTCTGTTGCCCCTTGCTGAATTCGTATTGAAAATTTAATAGCTCTTGGGGAAAGGAAAGCCATCCTTGGAAAATCAGGCAATCTGCCCTACAGCAGCTGAGATACAAGTGGGCAGCTGAGGCAGGTGGATGCTATTGATGCCTCTAGGTACCTTTAACTGAGATTGTTTAAATGCTTTCCCAGATGCAGTAAGGCTATTGAAATAGGTTAGGTAAAGGCATGGAAGTACATGTGGGTTTTTTGGCCAAGTAACAGAAGTGGAGGCTGGGAAGAGTTTATGACTTCTTGGTGTATGGATAAGTTTTGGACAGGACTCAGATCTTCTGGTTCTGAGAGCTTTATCCACTAGTTTGATGCTATTCAAACATCAGGCTGCGGTCTAGGTGGCCTGGCCTAATTTTTGTGGTTCTAGAATTCCGTCCACCCCAGCAGGGTTTCCATAGTTCTTAACCTTCTGGTCACTTTGGAAATAGCCAGGATGTGCTGCTTCAGGTCCCCATGAAAAGATGAACACTTGCCAGAGCTGGAGCTGATATATTGGTTCCATCAGAATGGGCCTTGCTAGAACTTCCGGTAGACTTGGATTTAAAAATTTTCCAGCCCTGACCTGTGTCATACCCGATGCCTTTTTTAAAACATAATACTGAAAATGTCAAGCTTGAGCTACTAAGTATCTCCTCATTAGAAATACCAAATTCTTTGCTGAAAGTCTGGAACATCTGTTTTCACCTGCTCCCAAACACAATCCTGACCGAAATCAGTGCCACAACAGTAATGTTGCAGCAAATTCTGGAGAGCTAGAAATGTAGAGCAGGTGAGCTTATGAGGGACATAGGCCCCTATTTCAGTGCCAAGTGTCCCCTGAGGTAGTAGAAAAGCGGGAAATAATTTGAGACAAAATATTGTGAAAGAAGGCTTAGGAGTAGTGTCCTCTTTGAGAGAATTTCAGTCCAGAATGTTCATCAGAAAGTAGTAACTGGTGACACTTAATTTAAAATACACAAGTGCTGGCATGGATGTCCTCATAGCTTGCTGAGATTACTGCATGCTTTGCTTTGAAAATCCACTTAAAAGAAATTATGGGAACTTTTTAGTTGCCTGATGAACAAATCTGTATTTGATTCTTCTTTTGGTCTGGCTCTTTTGATGCTGCCAGAGGTTAAATTAAACTATGTGATAGAGTCTTCGTTTTTGTTCCAGTCACAAAAATTTTCTACTATAATATTTTCCCCAAAATATGCTAATGAAGCTTTGACATGACATGCTCGGCTACCAATTTGACTGTTTTCTTTTCTTTCAGCTTTGCAGTGTATGGATGATTCAAAGCCATGTGTTAATGAGGGAAGGTGCATTCCATATCAGAATGGTACTGGATATTGCAAGTAAGTTGGTTTAATTTCTAATCAGTTTAATTACCAGTTGTCTTTCATTCAGAGTCCTAGGCAGAAAGGAAATGGAAAAGTTAAGGTTTTCTTATTGGGCACATTCAGTGTAACTGTTTTAGCACAGTTGATGTTTCCTCATGATGAGTTAGTTCTTATGTGCCAGCTTTTTGTAACATAAGAAATCTGGGATTCCTGTTCAGACTTTCAGGTTTGGATTCTGTTGGTTTGCTTTCTTTGCACTAGGTTGGGAAGGGAGGGCAAAGCAACCAGAGGAGTAAGACTCCCTACCTTGATTCCAGACCTATGTGTTAAATTGAAACTTGTTCTCCATCTTACAGCTTGCCTTGCTTTATAAAGCTTCAGACTGAATTTAAACATTTTTGTGGTGTTTCAGAACTGCTCTGCACTCTGAATTGTGCCAGTTCCCTTCCATGTGCTGGGGAACAAGTAATACGTGGGAGCTACAAAAACAGTCTGACAGACTCCCAAACACACATTCACATTTTTTTCACATTGTTTTTGGTAAATGTTGACACCAATCTTCAGTGGTGCCTTCACTTTGCTGCTGTGTGGAAACTGATCAGCAGGAGCTTTGGTAGGGTATGTGGTGTCTAGAGAATATCACATCTGTTTAAATGCGCTTCACCTTTTTTTTTTAAATGAGGGGTTATTTTGAAAAAAGACATTGCGCCTTGTTTGTAGGGTTAATTTACTACTAGTAAATGGATTATTTTCTAAACCTTGTTGTCTTCATCAGTGCAAGTTGTGCCATTTTTCCATCATGTTAAATCCCTCTTAATGCTAACATTCTTTAAATATTAGTGAATTTTGTCTTCTTGATTTAGGTTGACTATTGCACAGTTCCATTCTTCACCCTTTTCTACACTTTCGCCTTCCTTGGCCACAGCCTTTAGTTCTTACTGTTAATGAAGTACACCAAACTCAATATACTTAAATTGCACCTGTGGCACACAAAGGGGAAATCATAATCTAATTTGAGGTTCTTCTCGGTTTCAAATCAATACCTGATGTGCAGAAGGGCCATAGAAAGGCAAATATGTAACTTGTGTTCCCTGGTGTTTTTTCCAACTTTGTAACTATTATTGCTTCCTAGTTTTTTCCTTTCCATGGCTTTCTATTGCTGTTAACAGAAACAAGCTGCTCTTTTGAAAAGAAAACTGTCATCTTTCCCACTTTTCACTTGTACTTAAATGCTGAAACAAGAATTTGTGACGTTGTTAGGTCTTTCTGACGTGTACTTAAGCATGCTAGTCTGGAGCCAAAGTATGTGGGTCATGATGAAGGTGGTAAACAAGGCTGGTATTGATGTTGGTGCTGCTTGTACTTCCCTAAGAATCTTTTCTCAAACTTTCTTGTTCCTCTTAACCATGTTTTAGACAGAAAAAAAAAATTGTGTAGTTGGTTCATCTGATCAAGTTGGTTCAGAATTTGTAGGGCAATCCAGGATCTTGATACATATCCCTTATCACAGTTGCAGCTTTGACCACTCTTAATTTATTTTTTTTTTTTTACTGTGTGGAGTTGTTTTTAATTCTGATGCTGTCTTCTTGCAGGTCTTAAGCCAACCCCAACCTCAAGTAACAGCTTGGTCCCTTTGTAGGTGCCAGAGTACTTGAAAAGGCTAATGAAGGCCTGTATACAGAGATTAATATGTCTGTTTTCTAGTTCTGTCTCATTAACTCTGTTTTTTTTTTTCAAAAAGGAAGGACAAAATAGCAAAAAAAACCAAAAAAAAACCAAAAAAAAAACAAACAAAAAAAAAAAACAACTCAATTGTTGAGATTTTACCTTTAGCAGGCTGATTCTTAGCATCCTGTTTTGGTTTTAACTTTTTTTTTCTTTCCTGCACTATGAGGAACTCTGAATAGGGGAACTTCATATCTGCTGTAGTAACTTAAATGACTTTCTGAATTTTTCATGGCAGTAAGGGTGTAAATGTTTTGTTCAGGAAACTCAACTTATTACTAAAACAAGTGGCTTGGCTTCTTGCTCTGCAGGATCACTCACTGATGAGCTAAGTCTCCACCCCTTCCACTTTTTTCAGGTTTTCTGCAGTGCTTCCTCTGCTGGGCAATAAGTTATTATCATAGACTCTCTTCCTCTTTCTGTACCTCTGTTCTTGCGTGTGGTCAGTCCATCTAGTTAATCTTGCTGTCTGTAAGAAACAAGCAAACAGCTGAAGAGAGAACCTGCATCAGAGGTAACCATAAGTGAGTGAGGTAAGCACTGATAAGCAAAATATATAGATACTTGACAAAGCAGCAAGTGACAGCAGTGCTGGAACAGCTTTCTTTGTCAGAAAATCCTGCAGTGTCTGTTCCATTAAAAGAGAAAGCTAGTTTTCTGCTAAGAAAACTTTATTCTGGGGCATCTGGCTTCTGTTATGGGAACAGCAGTTGTGACCCTGTAAGGAAATCGGAGTTGGATCTTTATCAGATTGCTCTTGCAAGTGCCCTTTAAGTAGCTCTGTTCCCCTGGTGATGCTGTAGGCCAATGGCTGTCATTTTGTGGCACTGTTTGATAGAAATACTGACCTTTTTTGACCTTGATTTTATATTTAGAAAATTACACATTCCTGTATTTGTGTCTTCCAAGGTCAGATTTTGTTTGAGAGCTCTTTCTACATGCCGTCAGTGAGTAGTGTGCTGAGGACGCAGACGCTATTCCAAGGAATATGGCTGTATCTGCAGTAGCATTATGAAGAGGCTCCTGTCATTCCAAGCTTTCTGGGTGCTGCTTTGACAGAAGGCAGTTTCAGTTTCGAGCTGAGCTGTGCATTGCATTGTGGTAGGGGGGTTCTTGGTGATGTGTTTTTTTTTTTTTTTTTACCCTCAGAGCATCTCCAGGCAGACTTCTGCATGTTGAGGTGTTAAGCATGAAGGAGCTTTTTGGCATACTCTCATATCCAACAGAGAAGCAGGATAACAGTTGCTTGTGGCTTAATGCTGATTGTGAACATCACAGGAAAACCCTTTCTTGTCTCCCTGCTGCTGGATGACCGGGAAGGTAACAGTAGGAAGAGTCTGGGAGGATAGTACTGCTAACTTGCAGTATTTCTGCAGTTGCAGGCAGGCTGGGAAGGTGTGGGTACAGGGAGCTGTTTCAAGGACAAGCACAGCAGAGATTTTGGCAATGCTGCCTACCATTTACTGAATGCAAGACTCTGCTCTGCTGTAGGTGGATGCAGGATTGGGCAGTCCCTCTGTGTGAGGAGTGGGTCTGGGCCCTGAAGTGGAGAATACTTTAACTGGTTTCCCCATGTTTGAAAGCTGTGGCCTTTCCAACCTTCCCTCCCATGTGTCCCAGTGACAGGGAGAAGAAGCAAGACTGTGCCAGGGAGAGAAACAGAAGTGAGAAGGAAGTGAGTTGGAGTAGGGGTGCTCCAGGATTTGGGGAAGAAACGGGACCTTGCTACTTCTTGTGCTTTGTAGGTTTTCAAGATTGGAGTTTTGATCTTTGGACTGTTGCACATGGTTTGTCCGGAAGGGATATTGGTACTTCTGTATGAACAAAAGTACTGCTCTAACTCTAGTCTTTTGTTTGGTCCTGATGTTAAAAAAAAAAAAAAAAGGAAAATAAATAGGTACAGTGGCAATGATGGCTTGTTCACTCTGCTTAGTCAAAAGTGGAGACTGCTGAATTAGGCTGATGCCAAAAGGACAGTCTCCTTTGGCACATCCTTTCATGCCCAAAGCTGTCGGGTTCTGTGCAGCTTTGTGTCCTTCTGTGCCTCTTCAGTGAGCAGTGTGTTTTTTTCACCATGTGCAGAAGTTTGTGCTCAATTTTATGTGGTAAAGTTTTTACCTCTTAACTGCAGGGTGGCAACAGGAGCACCTCAAAGCAGCAATGGCATGGCAGTACGGGGCTTTTTATCCCAAATCTAATCCCCATTAACTCCCAACCCTCTAGCCAGGTTTTTGACCTACCTTTCTTTCCAGCTGTATCTTTGTAAATGAGATTTAACTAGGATTTGAGAAGACTTCTGGGACTGAGGATCTTAGACTAGAGAACTGCTTCTGAAACTGCAGCAGATATCTTCTTGGGATCTATCTCAAGAGACTAATCATTCCTAGACCAGTGAATGGGGAATACCCAGAGGAGGCCTTGTAGCAGGATGAGGTCTGAGAGTTTTCCAGAAGAGGCTAAATGCAGAAGTTGAGAAGCTGTCCCTTTCTGAGAATGGGCTGCCCTTTCCTGTTTCCTTCTGTGCCCTTTCAGAAGTTAAAGGAGACCCTAGAGACCAGGGCAGAGGAAAAAGGGGAGAGTACACACACTTACAGTTTCAAGTCTGGGAACAGAATGGTGATTTGAGTCACTCAGCCAAAATTTTCTGTTGTGATTTGGTCTACCTGTGCAGACCAAAAGCTGTTCAGAGCTCCAAGGGTGAGGAAAAGCTGAAGCAAGCCTTGCCTGTTGAGCCTTCGGTTGCCCCTCGTCGCGCTGTGGAGCGGGGCGCTTGCTGTGGCCCAGCAACAAGAGCTGTGTGCTGCTTTACACACAGCCGAGAGCCCGGAATGGGCCCGGCCCAGCCCAGAGTTTGCATTCAAAGTATGACGCATAAATGGGAGCCTTGAGACATGGGAAAGGAGCGTTTGTAAAGCTAACCAGAGAATCCTGTTCTCCCTCCTGAGAGGAGGTGTAGGTGTGGGAGTCAGAACCCGAGAGCCAGAGGCAAGTCTGGTTAAAATCTGTAGCAAAATCTCTGAGACCCTTCTCGCGTTAGTCATCACATTGTGTTTTCCCCCAACTCTGTTAAAGTATCTTCCAATAAAAGTGGAGGGAGTGCTGGATTGGGGGGGAGCAAGACTACTAGGAAATTCTTCCCCTCGTGTTTTAAATTAAAACCATCTGCCTCCTTCTGTGCATCTCCAGATGATATCACTGGGCCTGAATAGGAAACTCCCATGAAAATCAAACATCTGGAGGACTGGCTAAAATAGTCTATAAGGTGCATTTGAAGAGACTATCCTATGAATGTGCCTAAGCAAATATAGTACAGGGAGTGAGGAGTTTTTTCCAGCACACCAGACATATTTTCCAGGAGTCTTTTGAAAGCAAGAGAGAACTAAGTATAGGGAGGTAACTTCAATGGGGTTCTGCAGCAGAAGAGCCCAAAAATGCATCTTTTGTGAGTCTTCTACTTTCACTTTGTAGCATTTTGTTGTTAGAGTGAATGCAGCTTTGTGGATCTGTAGATACTTCAGATTTGGAATACCTTCATTTTGTTTTTATGTCTCTTGTTTAGTTCCATGAGAGCCTGAGCTAAGGCAAATGCAGGCTGGAGCTGAAAAGGAGGAGAGAGAAAGGAGAGAAAAAAAAAAAAAAGGGCTGAGCTCTGACTAAAGTATTTGTGCTGGAAAGTAGCCCAGAGAGAGTAAAGGAGAAGCTTTAATTAGAAGCAGCTGCATAGCTGATGCAGCCCACAGGACATTTTCCCATTTCAAACTCTCTAGCTTTCAGAAATCCTGATTTGAATTAAGTTATATGTGAAATTTGTTCTTAAAAGATTAAATTCCTGTTGAAGTAGGTTAAGAGACCTCATGTGCTTCCAGAAAGTGCCAGAACAAACTTCATCTTCCTGTTTCTGTTTCTGAGTGTTAGATGGAAAACTGAGGAGAAACAGTGGCTTTTATTTGGAAAAGGTTCAGTTTCCTGTTCTGAACATGTCATTTGGAGCTGACACAAGCTGCTATGATTTTTAGCTGTTTTGTAGGCAAGTGGCTTTTTTTTTTTTCTCTCCTAAAGAGAACTTGAAAGAGTATGTAAGGATGAGAGCAGAGCAGGGGTGGTGGGAAGCTCGAGTTGCTCTTGAGGATAATCATATCCTTTAAAGAAGTTTGGACTTAGACCTTGCTTTTTCAGTGTTTGTCTATTTTTAGAGAAACAGTGTGGTGCCCAACATGAATCAGGGGCAAATATTTGCAGTTTTGTCTACACCAACATTTAGAACTAAATTGCTAGTATTTGTGCCTAGAAATGTTGATGAGAGGAGACATGGTTGAAAATCTGGACTGTAGTTTTTTTGTTCTTTAACGTTCAAAAAGGAGTGCACTGAATTGCTGGAGGGGAAAATTGCATAACTGTGTGACCAAGCACTTCTCCAGAAGGAGAACAAAATGGTGGGTACAAGGGCCATGTATACCTAACCTACTGTCTTTCCACAGGCAGGCACGTTCCCTCTGGCATATTCTGTAAGGCTTTGTGCTTCCAGACATAAAGAGCTAAAGTTAAAAGAGCTTTTGCTGTTCTCTGCTGGAGTACTCCCTCATGTTTTTCTGATTAGCCTCAGAAGATACCAGAACAAGCCTGGTCTTGGAGTGCTCTTCAACTTTGCACCGCAACATTTGTGTACAAAATGCTGGGCTGTTTGTGGGTGATGGTTGTGAGTCTTGTCTTAGAGCACCAGACTCAGCTTTCCTTCTAAATTGTACCAGCAATTCTCTTAACCTGTGTTTGTGCTCCATTCTCCCTGTTACCTAAGTGCAACAGTTAAATGCACCTTCCAGTATCCCTGAATGTTTGGGCTATGGAAAGGGTGTATTTTGGTGGTTTATTTGCTTGTGGACAAAATGGGAGATGTTCCTCTAGTTTGGTTTACAGCTTTTCAGTGGAAAGGCAATTTAGGGACTTATCTTTTAGGTGTGTTTTGGTTTATTTTGTACTTGTCGGAGTGGTGGGTCCAAACACAGACATTGTTTGCCTGATGAGATGCCCTAGGTGAGGTTCTGTGGAGTTCTGGTTTGTTCTTTCTTTCCTGATAAAGAGAAGTACAAGTGCATGGCCTGTGCCTGTTGCTGTTAGTCTGTGGACCAGTGACACTGAAGTCAGCTGAGCTGCCCAGACACCCCCGTCACCAGTGGTGGTGAAAACAGAAGAGATCCCTGTAACAAAGTCTTCTAAGCCTTCTGAGACTGAAGTTCAGACTGCCTTCACACATTCATCAGCTGCATATAGATGTCCAGAAACATGATTTAAGTGTAGTTATCCAGACGGTCTCAGAGCAGGGCCAGCCAGCACACCGTGGGCAGGCTTGAATGCCGTGGGAGTCGAGCAGTCCGCCAGCTTCTGGCACAGCTGTCTTTGCTGGATGCCAGATTTCTGTGTGATCGAGCTCCTACAAAGCCGTGCTGTAGCCCGCTGGCGTTTGGACTGATTTCTAACCCATATACGAAGAGGGATTTGGTAGGTTAAAGAAAGCCTATAGAACTGTTGTAGTTGAGGTGCAGAATGCCCCGAGATTGCTTCTTGTGGCATGTGGCAACAGCTCACGCTGACAGCCTTCAGCTCTTATGCCGAGGATGGCACAGGAGGCAGAGGATATTCTGCAAAGGGTCTTGTCTCAGGATTTGCTTTCTCTAATTTTATTAATCCTGTCTTGCCCTGCAAAAAACCCTCTCCTTTCATGTCTGTTCTTGGGTAAAAAGTTAAAAGTATTAAGGTATGGTGAAAGGAGCCTAATTTGGGTGTGGGGAATGGTAAATTACGATTGTGCACATCTATTATATGACTTTCCTGCTTTAGACATATGGCTAAAGCTAGTTAATAAATTTTAACATGAGAAAAAACAGTTGTGGTCATCTAGTAATGACCCCTTGCGTAACTGGGATAATAACCTCTCTGAATAGCTGTTTGAACTAGCGTGCATACTCTTCCTGAAACAGCCAATCCTGGTGTGCTTTCAAACAAGCATGAGTGATGGAGAAATTCCATTGCAACCTTAAATGCGTTGTTCCAGTCATTTCTCTCCGCTGCTGAGAGACTGCGTGTAAGTCTGTCTCTGAAGAGAAAGATGTTACCCTATTTCTAATTTGAATTTTTCTGGCTTGAACTTTTAACTGCTCAGTTCTGTTATCCCTGTACCTTCTAGAATTGTTAAATCTAGTGTTCTTTGTGGGTACTTGGAGCTTTTGATTAACTGTCACCTTCCCTTCTCCCTTTGATAAATAGACTGAGCCACCTGAGCTTTTAGTTCTGTCAAGAGTTTTTTGTTAATCATTACAGTTGGCTTCTTTGAACTTGTTTCAGCTCTTCTCTCTTAAAGAGCAGACACCAGAACTGATGTAATGGTTGTCCTATGCAAATATCAGATGTAGCGAAATCTCATTTAATACTAGTTGATATTTGCTGTTCGTACATCTGAAGTATTCCTGGCCGAAGTGTTGTGCTAGGAATTCATGTTCAGTTCATTGTTAGGAACCTCCAGAGCAAGTCAGTCTTTCCCAGATCAGTCTCCTGGTTTAGGTAGGATGCTCTGTCTTGTTTGTAGATGTAGAAGTTCGCAGTGCTGAAGTGCACTTTGTGTGCTGACTTACCTTGGTAAGCAGTTTGTTACTATTCTCTATCAAGAACTTGTCTTCTCTCTTACCTTACATTTGACCAGTGTTGATTCTTTCTGTTGTTAGTCATTGATAGGAGTGTGGAATAACAGGAACAAAGGGAGATTCCTCTAATACCACATTTAAAATTTAATTTTTAAACTGAGGGCACCTCTCCTGTTGTGGAACAAAGCGTATCTAACGCTCACCTCTGAGTTTTCTGCAGAGAAATACATGTTTTCTCAGGCTGTGTGTTTCTTGGGTCACTTACCAGTTACAGTGTGCAGCTATGCACTAATAGAAAAAAAAAAAACCTGCAAGTGGACAGTCCTGTTCTGTATGTTAGGTGTTATTTTTATCTAGCAGATACTCTTGCAGCTTTCTACTACCTGGAAGAAGCACATGGGACTGTGGGTGACACAGAAGTGGGGTTTGCAGGCTTGCTTGCTTGGGTCCTGTGGCACTGGAAGTTAAATGGAAAATTTGTAGTACAAAGGCCAGTTTAAAGATGGATTGCAGCTGACAAGTGTAGTCAGACTGTATTGACATAAGTTTAGGTTAGACAGAAATAACTGCAATTATTCTGCAATCACAAATCTTTGTATAAAATATTGCCCTAGCTGTAGATAGTGTGTGTACTCATTTTTCTGTGGGAGACAGAGGAACAATGACCTTGTCGTTAGGGTGCTAGCCAGGGGCGTGGGAGACCTGACTTGAGTGCTTGTGTTGCTGGTTGAGTGCAGGCTTCAGCATGTCACAGTCCCCCATGCACTTATCAGCTGGAGGATAACAGTATATTCCTGTCTCACGGGAGTGTTGTGGAGAAAGATCTGCTACAGATCTTCAGGGCCTCAGACACTACATTTGTACAAGGTTTATAAATACTTTGGAAGATGGATAATACCTACTGTTAATACCTATTACTGAAACTACTTAATTTTCTTCTAATAAAAGGATGTTAATTAGAATGGGAGTAGGTGCAAGGGATTGTTACTCAGCAGTTCTTTAACGCTTAGGCTTTTACTGACGTTTTGAAGGGAAGTGCAAGAGTAAGTTCCTGCATTTGATGCAACCCTATGTAGTGTTTTTTTACTTTGTAATGAGTGATTTCACAATTTGAACTTAAGTTTTCAGTGGTGTCTTTTGGGACAATCCCAGAGGAAGGCCTGGTTACGTCTATGACGTTCGCATTTAGGTCTGTTAACGTTACCACTAATTATGGCAAATTCCAGGACTTTCAGTGGTCATGGGACTTCATTCCTGGTATCTTCCCAGGACAGCAAGGCTTGAGGTGAGTGTGCTGCAAGTAATTTCTTCTATGTTGCAGGTGTCGAGAAGGCTTTCTTGGAGACTACTGTCAGTACAGAAACCCCTGCGAAAGCAATACCTGTAAGAATGGGGGAACCTGTGAAACAACATCTCTGATTGGAAGGGCTACCTGCAAATGTGCCCCAGGGTTCACGGGAGAGGACTGTCAATACTCTGAATCCCACCTCTGCTATGTGTCCCAGCCCTGCCTGAACGGAGGAACTTGTCACCCCCACAGCCAGGAAACCTATGAGTGTGTCTGTCTTCCGGGTTACACAGGTGGGGTTCTGCCTTTGTACCTCCAGACTCCCTCCTTGGGGAATTACTTCATCCTGGAATGTTCTAGGGCAGTTGTAATATGCTTTCAAATTCACTAGCAGCGGCACAGGAAATGAGAAGTCTAAATGACTTCATGACCAAAAAAAGCAAAGCGGGGTAGGGAATCAAGCTCCCTACCCTTTACACGTAAGCAGAAAGACATTTAGATCTTGTGGGGTTGTCCATATGGGAAATCTGACTGCAGAAGATACTCTGGAATGGCTGTTACACTTTGAATTCAGAGTCTACCTTCTAGAAAAAATAAAGCAAAGTTAGTCGGCAACATCTTTCTATGGGAAGGCTGTAACTAGGTGCCTGGGAGAAAGCATGAAAACTCACTCCTTTCATTCTTAAAGGGGATATAGGAGAAGAATGACTGTCATTGTATACTATGATTTCAGGTCAGGGATTGTTTTTATAAATCACAACGTTCCGTATTGTGCTGCTGACCTGTAAATAAAATTACTTAATACTGTAACCACATATTGATTTCTGTTTCAAATATGATACTAGAAAATGCAGACATAAATTTCAGTGTGAGCATTTTAAAATTTATTACACTGGTAATTTTGAGGTAGCATGAAGAAAAGAGTGTTTTCCATAGAAATAACTTTATTAATGGAGTGCTCTGTCTTGATCCTACAGGAAAGGATTGCCAGTGGATTGATGCCTGCACATCTCAACCGTGTGCCAATGGAAGTACCTGTACTGTATCTGGAAATAAGTTCTCTTGCATCTGTCTGTCTGGCTACACTGGCCAGAAGTGTGAGACAGATGTGAACGAATGTAACAAACCAAACCTTTGTCAACATGGTGGGACTTGTGTCAATTTGCCCGGTTCGTACCGATGCCAGTGCAAGCCAGGCTACACGGGGCACCGCTGTGAGAGCGTCTATGTGCCGTGTTCCCCTTCGCCCTGTATGAATGGAGGAACTTGTCATCAGACAAGCGACTTCACCTTTGAGTGCAACTGTCTGCCAGGTAAACAATGCTTCTTCACAGGGGTTGGCTTTATAGGCATGTCACTGCCTTCCTGTCCGTGTTCTCCTGAAAACTTCTCTTGGGGTTTGTGTGACCTTCATGTAAAGTAAGGTTGAAGGGAGAAACCTTAGCAAGGCTGGCAGCTCTGTTCTGGTGTTCATTTCTCAGTGTCAGGATTTCATAATACAGAAAGGAAGAAAGAGGAAGGCTAGAAATGGCAGATTTCTTTGGAACCCAATTAGAAGCAGAGAATCAAATAGGTAAGAGCTGTGAGGTAGATTCAAGGAGATACGGGTACGATCTCCTAATACCTGTTTGGAATGCAAAATTCCATGAACATAACCCTCTAAAATACATAGTTTTGTGTCCATAAAGGTCACATTTAACTTCGGTGCTTGAAGATGAACATGTCTTTATCCTTCTCAGTCTTTACCCCTAAAACATACTAGGTTCTATTCCCTTCTTTTTTTCTCCTCCAGTTCTTCCAAATCTTAGAAGATATGATTTCCAAATTGTCACACCCTTTTTGTCCTGTAATAGCTCCAGATAAGTTATACTTGCTTGTTTTCTGATGCTGTTAGCTGCCCTGAGTTCATCCACAGCAGGGGTGATGTGCTTATTCAGGATCATGGGCTGTATTGGTTTTGTGTCAAGCTGGGCTCCAGTCACCAAGGCAGCCATCTCTACAAATGACCATGTGTCACCTGTTTGGAAACCTGGTGGTCTCATCCTGTCCTGCTCCTCCCTGTCCACTTGTCATACTTGCCACAAGGCAGGACTTAGTTGTCTTTGCATTTCAGAGTGGTTTTTTAAGACTATTTTTTTACTGAATAATTCAGTCCATGGGAAACTGATTGTTTGGAAATGCTTTTGACTAGACTTCCTACTTAAGCGTATTGCAGTTTGGCACATGAATGCTTGGTGTGTGGTAATCTAGAAAAGTAAACTCTCTTCCCTTAAGCATTTCACTGTTATTATTTATGTGAAAGATATAGTTGCCATATACTGTTTAAGATGAATGTAGAGTGATTGAGTTCTCTTGAGGATCATCTGGAGTTACAGGTATGTGTGGAAAGAGCACTTGGAACTTCTGAAAAACGCTCTTCTTGGAGACTTTTTTTTCTTGAAGTGTTGGCTCATATGACCTTAAATGTACATTGTCAACCTTAGCTAGTGCCTGCACGACAGCTTTCTGGGTTATCTGAGCAAGCATGTGACCTTGAAGAATTTAGGAAAGTTGATTTTAAACTAAAAGGACATGTCTTTATTTTTGTGTGAAAGCAACTCTTTCTAACTGTTCGAAGAAACAGTGCTTGAATATACAGGGTCTTGGAAAATGCATTATCTTAACAAAGAGTTGCTCTCAGGGGATTTATTGCTTTTCTGCTTGCATCTTTTAAAAACAAAATTGTAGACCATCTCTCTTGATTAAAAGGCTTGATCAGAAATTTAGAATTTTAAAGGCAGGTTTGTTTAGCCAGTTCAAGGAGTTTAACATCTCATAGGAAAGCAGTGTGGTGGAGGGAAGAGGAGAGGAAAATGAAGTTTGAAAGACTTGATCCTGTAAAGCTGATAAGACAGTTTGATTTCGTGACTCTTACAGGGGCACGAGATTGGGTCGGAGCACATTTTCCCTTAGACAAAGCGTGTGGGCTGGCTAAACTACGGTCAGGAAATGAAAATGAGATTACTATAGTAACAGTTACACACCCACACTGCTCACACACGTTTTGGGTTATTAGCTGCTTTTTTGGACTTGTTACACAATGTGTGTAGTGGGAGTGAGTTAATGCGGCTTTGAGAGGTTCACTTCTGTATTTCCTGTATTTGTTTAAGTTGGCCATAATGTTTTGCTAGGTTGATTTCTTCTTTTTATTTTATTTTTTTTTTTTAAACTAGTCATTTGAAAACCAGCAAAAATAGAGTTTGGGAAGGCCAAAATGCTTAAATTAAACTCTTTGATAAAGGCAAGGCATCCAGCCATTTCTTCCCCCTTACAGTCAAGAATGCAACATGAAACTTCTCAAATGCTGGAAAAGGTCCTGTCTGGGAAGGAAGAGTTGAGAGAGAGAAGAGAAATGGTTGCCTGTCACACCCAGGGAAGATGTGTACAAGGCCTGCTCATCTGGAAGACAGTGCCAAGAGTATGGTCTAGAAATTCCTCTTTAGACTTCTCTGAACTAGAGCAATGCCGATGATGCTGTGACTATAAATGGAATTGCTCAAGCCCTTCCTTCTGGACTGCTTTAAGATGTTACAACAGCTCAGTGTTACAGCCATAGTGGCAGGAGACAGTTACACCTTGAACTGCTGGGATGGTTTCTGGTATGATTTTACATCTTGTGACCTGTGAAACTGCTTTGAAGAAAATTATTATGCTCAAGCAGCCATTTAAGCTTAATTAGGTTACTCTTGAACTGGCTCCAAAATAAATTCTAGTTTCCTGTAGAAGTTTTCTTCTTTGCTTTTGAGTGAATTTTGTTTTTGTAAATACAGATACATGAGAACAAGAACTTGAAAATATGAAAGAGTCTTCAACCTGGACTTATGCATCACAGCAGCTTTTTCTGCAGTAGTGCAAGTACTGTTTATGTACAGTGTAGTCAAGCTGCTATTCTAAATTCTCAGGATCCAATTTCACTTGTGAATTTCCACTAACAGATCTAGCATTAGGTAATTCATGAAGCCACATGTTACATAGAGGCCAGCATTTGGTAGCAAGTGTAAGCTATGAGTTACATATACTGTCAATATTAACCTTTATGAAAAGTAACTTATTTTCTATTCATCTAGCTTAATCATTTTACCTCTGGGCTTTGTTGATTTAGGTAAAAAAAAAAGATTGTAGACAAGTGAACTTGTTAGGTCAGTAATAACAGAGTGATAGTAAAAAAAGCCCCAAAGAAAACAAAACAAAAACAACACACCAACCCAAACTCAGCTTCTGTGAGAGACTTAACCTGAAGCATTAGCAACTCCTTTAAATATAAGAATGAGGTCGTAGTTATAAATATTTGACAAAAAAGGAGTTCATTTGGCAACTAACCTTTAATGGAATGTTAAACAAGTCAATAGAGGAAGTTCTTAGCTGGGAAAGTGATTATTCATTGTTATCCATCAAAATAATTACCCATTAACTAAGATAAGGACCCTAGGGAATTCCAAGGGCTTGTTCAGGAAACGATCTGTCAGGCTGGAGCAGGCAGTTTATGAGAGCTGGAACACTTCCTGGGAAGAGGAAGTCACCTCGTGCCAGTTCGTAGCGGAACGTCGCGCGGTGAGCATCCTCCCTGGGGGCTAAAGGACGTTCTGAATCTCCTGCCCCGGGGAAGACCATGCTTGCTGGGATGGAGAGATGAGCTGCTTCCTGTGGAGTGTGAGGTTCTGCAGGGCAGCGATCTTGGGGTACCAGTCAGGATGTGTGCCTCTCTGCTCTGGGTGAGCTGACTGTCTTATGTGAAGTAGCCCATTTCGTGTTTATTTCAAGAAGCTGGCCACATGACAAGTGGTGTCCCTCTAGGGTCTGTACTGGGACCAGTGTTGTTTAATGTCTTCATTAATGACATTGACAGTGGCATTGAGTGCACTCTCAGCAAGTTTGCTGACAATACTGAGCTGGGTGGTGCAGTTGACATGCCAGAGGGGCCTGGACATGCTGGAGAGGTGGGCTCAGGTGAACCTCAGGAGGTTCAACAAGACCAAGTGCAGGGTCCTGCACCTGTGCTGGGGCAACCAACATTAGCAATATAGGCTGGTAGAGGACATGCTGGAAAGCAGTCCTTTGGAAAAAGACTTGGGGGTATTGGTAAATAAAAAGCTGGACATGAGCCACCCATGTGCAATGGCAGCGTAGAAGGCAAATTGAATCCTGGTTTGTATCAAAAGAAACATGGCCAGCAGATGGAGAGAGGTGATTCTGCCGCTCTACTCTGCCCTGGTGAGACCTCACCTGGAGTCCTGTGTCCATCTCTGGAGCCCCCAGCACAAGAAGGACGTGGAGCTGTTGGAGTGTGTCCAGAGGAGAGTCACAGAAGTGAGCAGAGTGCTGGAGCACCTCTCCTCTGCGGACAGGCCAAGAGAGTTGGGGTTGTTCAGCCTGGAGAAGAGGAGGCTCCAGGAGGACCTTATAGCGACCTTCCCATACCTGAGAGGGCCTACAAGAAAGTAGGGGAGGGACTATTCACAGGGGTTTGTAGTGACAGGACGAGTGGTAATGATTTTAAGCTAGAAAAGGGTAGATTTAGGTTAGACGTTAGGAAAAAGTTCTTCAGTATGAGGGTGATAGGTCACTGGAATAGGTTGTCCAGAGAGGTGGTGGAGGCCTCATTCCTAGAGACATTCAAAGTCAGGCTTGATGAGGCTCTGAGAAGCTTGACCTAGTTGGAGATGTCCCTGCTTATAGCAGGGTTTGGATTAGATGACCTTTGGAGGTCCCTTCCAACCCAAATGTTCTATGATTCTATGATAAGCTGAGCTGCCGGAGTTGCACATGGGCAACTGCTGTTGGGCAGTGGGAATGCAGAACTTTCTGTGTTAAAAGGATGCAGGTCAGTTTTAGCACTCTTGTGCGGAGATCCCCGAGTTCTTGTCAGCAGGCCCTAAATCTGGTAATAACTTCCTTCAGGTATTGTTTCCTGTCCCCATAATAACTGGCCCTGCAGAAAGTCTGAGGTGTAATTTGTAGGTTGAAGTAAGACTAAGGATTAAGATTTGGAGGGAATTGGGGTATGCTGTTCTGGAATGGGGTGGAGATTTCAGATGACATAGGAGTAAAATAATCTTGTATCTGTCTGTACTGGAGGAGGAACAACATGCTGTTAGCAGTGGGAACACTTCTCCCCCTTGAGATTATCATTCTTTAGTTTACTGTGCTTGGAGATTCAGAGCAAACGTCAGGACGTGTAATGCAGACTGTTCTCTTGGAGGGAGAGAGCAAAGGACAACGTGTGAGTCCCAGCACAGGGGGGAACAGGAAGCAGTGTTAGGTGTCCAAATATATCAAAACAGTGAACTCTTTGGCTTTTGGAAAAGAGTCAGCTTATGTAACTGCAAAATCAGATCCTGGGACCCAGCTTAAGAAAGGCTCACATGTCTCAGACTTTATGCTTGTTGGGCTCAAACCTAAGTGCATTGGCCCAAACAGCCATGAGTCTGACCTACTGATTTTTTTCAGAACGGAAGTTGAACTTTATTAGGACAGTTTTAATTACACCGTCATATTGCAATCTGCTTAATTTGTAAATAGGACTTGAAGAGGACACAGAAATCATGCCTTTACAGCTTTTAGATGTTCTGAAACTAAGCCAAAGTTGTTCTTCAGAGTAAGGCATATTTAAAGGGAATTTGGGAGTTGGGAAGTTACCAAAGAGGAAACTTTTTTTCTTCATCTGTGCTCTCCAAAATAGTGTTCTCTTTACCATTTCAGCTCTTTCTGATTCCCTTTCCCTTGGAGATATCTTTTGACTGAGCTTACTTGGCTGTGTGTCATTTCCCTTGAACCTTTTTGCTACATCACTTTTTTTTTTTAAAGCTCTTCTTTTAGTTCTATTCTGATGTCACCAGTAGTATCCTCCAGGTTTTACTGCAGCATTAATGTTTTCTACATTTGCATGAGATCCTTGAGGACCAGCTCCTAGATGGTAATATAGCTGGTTAAAATGTGAAAATGTACAATGGCATGGTGAGATTTTGGTATTGAGGTGGTTTCTGTGCTTTATTATTACTCAAAATCATTGGGCTGCTCTAAATTTCTGTGCAGTATAGTGAGTTTTAAATAAATGTCTACTGTCAGGAGTTTGTGTACTAGAAAGTAGAGTAGGTATTCATATTGTCCTGGCTGGAAGGGTAAGGACTTAAACCTTTCCATGGTTCCTTAGTGTATTTCCATGCTGATCACACTGCTGGCAGGAGTGTCATCTGTGGTCAGTGAGATGATTCCCCTCAAGCTGAAAAGCAAGCTGATAGAACATCCCTGCGTTTTACAGCTGAGCCTTTGGTTATGCATGGTATCTTTATACAATTTTAAACATAGTGATCTGATACTAATTGTGTTCCTTGGTGGTTGTTCCTCAGCAGCTTTTGCCAGGAAGGCACTGAGGTGGTGATTAGGATTCAGATTAACCATGTTATATTTTCTCTTTGTTTTAACCTTGCCTACTGCCATGAAATTTGCAAGATGTTGAGTGAAGGTGGGAAGGACTTTGAAGGGACAGAGTAATATTGTAGGTCTTTTTTTTTTTTTTTTTTTTTTAAATGTTGAGTCTGTTCTTCCTTGCTGATGGAAGCTAATGCATTTAATACAGCTTGGCTAGAGCTCTCCTCTTTGCTTCTGACTCTTACCTCTAGTATTAGAGAAGTTCAAGAAATGGGAATGGGTGTGAATCATCTAAAATCTTTTGAGAGTAGTGGTATCCTGGAGAAGCTGCACCAGAGCTTTACAGTGATCTGCCACACAGCATGATTTGTGTCGGACCAGATGTTGCTTAGAGGGTCTATGTGACTTGACACAGATGTTGTGGAAGCGTCTGGAACAGGGCATCAAAAGTAGAGGAGTTAAAGCATAATTTTGGATGAGGGGACTCTGTCATGTTAATAGTACATTCCAAAGCAGTGAAGAGGCAGAGCTGGTGCTTTTAATTAATATGTATGTTCTGGAATCATTTACTTCATCCACATTAGCCTGCATCCACTTGTGCTTTGATAAATAACTCTCTCATCCAGCAGAAATAGCAGGTTTATTTAATGAAGTATAAGTAAATCAGCAGAGGCAATTGAGGGGAAGATGGGTTATTAGTGCTTCCCTTCCCAGATGTCCCTGCTTCTTGCTTGAAGGGAGATAGGAGATCTAGCAAGGATATTTTGCCAGTGTGGCTACATTCATTAGGAGCCTTGATTTTCACTGGTGAAGGGTGTCTGTGTTTTCCTGCTTTTTAGTCAGAGCTTAGTGTATAAGGATCACTTGGGTGGTGGCTGATTTGTTGATTAACTGACTTGTCTAACACTGAAGTGGGCCAAATTGGGAATTTGGAAGCTCATTTTCAAAGCATTATATCATCTTTCTTTGACATTGCCAAGGCATATGAGCTATGCAGAGGTGTTCATGAAGTGAACTTTTTTTGCCATGGGAAAAACTTGTCCTGGCTGATGCTCTTACTGCTGCTTGGTGAGAAGTGATGAGCTTACCTCAAGTAAACTATGTCTTGGTCTTCACTTTGCTTTGAATGACAGCCCTCATTAATCAGAAGAAAAAACACCCATGTCTTTTTGGTTGTGAAAGCCTATTTGGCTATCTACCCACGGTAGTAGTGTTTTAACTGTGTAACCTGACCTGCATGCTATCAGCAAAAGCATTCAGTGAAGCCTCTGCTCAGCGTGCTACGCTGAGGTTCACCAGGATTAGGTTAACAGGGAGGGCATTTAAGGGAAAAAAGGGAGGGAGCTGCAGGAAGGGTGAATTCTCCTCAAAAGAGGCTGGAAGCTTGTTTCAGTCTACTGTGTTTCTGCTTTGTCCAGGTTTCGAGGGCAGCGTCTGTGGGCACAACGTTGACGACTGCCCAAATCACAACTGCCAAAACGGGGGCATATGCGTGGACGGTGTGAACACGTACAACTGCCGCTGCCCGCCACAGTGGACAGGTAGGTACCCTGGGAAATGTGCTGCACTTCTGGCCTCCACCCAGTGTGCAGCTGGAGCTGCATAAAGCTGAATGTAGCTCACCTCTGTGCCTGGTTCCACTGTCTGGGGGGCAAACGTCAGTCTTAAAAGAAAATTGTTTGCATGAAAGCCACCACAATGGAGGGCAATTCCCCCTTACATCCAGGCAGTATTACAGGCGTGGGGGTTTGGCAGACAGGTACCATGATGCTTGAGCTGGGACTGTCAGAGCTGCACTTCTGCTTGTATGGGTTACTTTGTCAGAGGATGTGTTTTCTCCCCAAGTACAGATCATGGCTTTGCTGTCACTGGTGTGTGCATCTAGTGGGACTTTGCTGATACATTGTGGGGTATTTTTAACCTGTAATAATGATCTTCTTGTAGATAATAGTGCTACTGAGGAACAGGGCAAATCTGAAAAGGGGCATAGGTGGGAGAAAGGGGCAGAAGAGAAGAAGCGTATGTATGGGAAGATTGTTTTGCTAGTATATTTTTCCTGCTGTGACTGATTTTATCTGGAGTTCTCTGACTAGCAAAGCTACTTTTGCTTCATAAATGAGTCTGTTTTATTCTGGGTCTGTAGGGGGAAAAAGTGTGAGTTTTCAAGGAAGTGTTATGCGTAAAGAAGCAGCTTACAGGAAATTCAGTGTCATCTTTAGTCACAAAATGTCTCCATACCTCAAAAATAAACAAATACCTCCGTTTTTGTGGTGGTTTTTTTTTTGAGTCGTATTAGTCATTCTTAGCTGGCATGCTTTTTCAGTTGAGTGTAGTTTTACCTTTCTTTCAAAATAATTTAGAAAAACATCCCTAAAAGTGGATAACTGATGTATGGGTTCAATTTGCATTTTTCCTCTCATGAAGTAGATTGGAATAGTTGTTTTGGAACTAAGCTTGAACTATCTCCTCAAATTCTAAAGAGAATTTTCTCTGTATCTAGAAAATGCTACATTTGAAACCAGAACATCTTCAGTAACTGGTAGTTTAGACAAATGCACTGAGTAGTTTAACTGCTAGAGGTTTCATTTTCTTCTAGCTTTTTTCCCCTCAGAGTGCATCATTCTAATTATAAACTGGTTGTCATTAGCTGCAAAGGAGGCCAGTTAAAGCCCTCATTGATTTAACATCATTCCAGAATATATATTTTTTTTAAAACAGCAGAAAAGAGCGAAATTCACCACTACTTGCATAGCTCTTCAAAATGTGATGCAAACAGGAGTCTTCATCTTAATGAGCAAGTACCCTGCTCCTGTATTGCTTTCTGTCTGTATATCCTTTAAGCCTGCAGAATGTGAAACCTGCAAAGGAAAACATGAAGAGATCTTGGCTGTGGAGCCAACAATTTTTCAGTGACCCCTAAAAATCTTGCTCTATGCCACAGAAATTGCAAACCTTGTTACGCCTTCTAGTGTCTGTCAGCAGTAAATTAATCTCAGGCTTATTCCTGAAGCATAGAGGATATGATGGATCATGAGTGTGTACAGTGTGAATATATAATCTACAAGGGATTATTTTGCTCTGCAGAGACGTTGCAAACATAGCATGGCTTACAGGATTTGGGTGGATAGCTGCTGTCAGCTAGGGATGACTTCTGCAACTCACCTAGAAGAGACCTTGCTAGTAGTAGGCTGTGATTCTGTTTGGTTTTGTGGTAGATATCTCTCTGATTACCCACTGAAATTCTTTGCAGTGCAGTTGTGGTTCCCT
Source organism: Merops nubicus (assembly GCF_000691845.1). Lineage (NCBI taxonomy): Eukaryota > Metazoa > Chordata > Aves > Coraciiformes > Meropidae > Merops > Merops nubicus. The sequence continues at coordinate 63,090 of NW_008611837.1, read as the reverse complement.
CTCTGAACCTCTTAAGGACTCTGACTAGCTTTGGGAAAAATCATTAGACCCTTGTTGTGGCCTAGTCGTGTGTCATCTTTTATTTCTGTGTGGACATTCTCTGCAGAAAACCTTGTGTGTGTGAAGGATGCTTCTCTTAAGTGAAACCCAGGAAAGAGAGGGGAACTCTCCAGACTTTATATTCCTATGGCTTTCTAAAACAATGCAATGGAATAGGATCTCTGAGAATTTCCTTTGTTCATGGCGAAATTACAGTTATCACCGCAGCAGTGTTTTTAGATGATGGCTTCTGAAGGCCATTGACTTTCTAGGTGTGAGAAATCGCATCAGTTTGCAACTAAGACTATTCTTGCTGTTGAGGAAACGGGAGTTTGGCTACTTGGACATACAACATTAGAGCCTTTGGGGAACTGAACTGTCTTGTCTGAAATGAACAGTGCTGGTTATGGTGTCAAAGTAAAACACGAGTAACTGAAGTAGCTATGCATGTTCACATAGGTGTGTTTGACAGATGTAGGGCAGTAGCTCTGCACCCACAGTGTGCTGTAGTGAGAGCCATTCATCTGCAGTGTAACTGCTGATCTGATGTCTCCTGGAGGCTGAAGGCTCACAATGGCAATGGAGGGCTGTGTTTGGCACTGGAATTCTCTGTTGCTTTGCTTGAAAGCCTGCGCAGTGAAATATTTTTGGTCAGCTGGCTTTTAAGAATTCATTTATTGTATTTGTAATATTCCTTTTCCCCCAATATATGTGTGCAGGTGACGTCCCATGTTGCCCCAAAGTTCTGGGCAGCTCCACAGTGAATACAACCACGTGGTACGAGTGGGCAGATGTCTTGCCAGTCACCTAAATTGCCTCTTATTCTAATGTGGTCCTGCAGGTCATCTGCTCTGTCATCTCAGAAGCATTTTCTTGAACAAAGCTTGTTTCTCTGAATGAACTTTACTCCCATCCTTCCGCCTTCAATTAGAGACCAAGAAGGTTCAGGTTAACAGTACATGTCCAACTTGGAGATGTGAGGGATGAGACTGAGGCAGGGCACAAAATAAGGAAGGTAGATGGAGGATTGCTAGAATAGTTTGGAGAGGGATATGACTTTTTAGAAGATTAAACTGTCATTGAGGCTGACAGGAGTAAACTACAATAAAAAATTAGTTACTCGGCAATAAGGAAATGTTGCATAAGTGCAGGTACATCCTTTGCACAAACATGGTTTGTAACATTGTAAATCATCTCTAAGGTAATTGAAGAGGGAAGAGTTGAGCCAATGACACCTTCAGAGTCTATCCTGATAAATGCTTGTAGCCTGATAGTGTCAAACTGAGAGTGAACACTTCAGGAAATCAGAAGCTTCCAATGAGACCTTGAGGTTAGAGGATATTGTAAGCTGCTCAAAATAATAATAATAATAATAAAAAAGGTCAGGCTTGATGAGGCTCAAAGTAGCCTGACCTAGTTGGAGATGTCCTTGCTTATAGCAGGGGTGTTGGACTAGATGACCCTTGGAGGTCCCTTCCAACCCAAACATTCTGTGATTTAAAGCAACACCAGAAAGGCCCAAATACATGTTTGTTAGTAAATATCAGCCAAAAGTGAACGGGTGTTAAGTTTTCTAAAAATACTTATCAGTGTAAATGTACTGCGTTCATAACTGTTCTTCAGCAGTCCCTTCTTTCAAATACTTAAGGATTCTTGGAGAAGTCTAAATTGGTCTGTTGGCAGTTTTAGTATTTATTTGATCTTTGTTCTGTGGATGATGATCTGGCATGTTTGTTAATATACTTTGTGTTTCATGACATAGAGAAACCAGTCCCCTTCCTCGCTAGAAAAATCAACAAGCTGTACTGCATCCAATGAAGAATAGTTTCATGTAAAGTAATATTGAAACATTCCTTACTGAAACAGAATCTGTCCCAATTCCTTTTGGTAACCATCTGCCTCTTGTAATTCCCTAACAGGTGGTAGACTGGACTATATAACTATGCATTTTTTAAAAAATGTTTTTTTTCTGCTTGCTGCTAGAATCTAGCTCTTGAGAGCCTGTTTGCTTTTGGTCTAAGTTCCTGTTCCTCAGAGAGAGCTCACTGCCTGTTGTTGTTGTTGAAGCGTGTGCCTTCTCTTTCTCATTTGGCTGCTTTTTCTGGAAAGAGAGAAAATCTTGCCTTTCAGAAACAATGATGAGAAATTC
>NW_008611837.1:35690-60871 GCF_000691845.1 Merops nubicus | reverse complement strand
TGCTGTCACTGTTTTTGTCACCTTCAAAGTTCTCATATTTTATGTGATTATAGTGATTGTCAACCTCATAACTTTGTAACTAGCAAGACTGTCGTAGATGTATTTTGGTGAAATCTGCCCCAGATCTTTCATATTTCTGGATGTTAACTGATATGTTTGGTTTTAAGGATAACTTTTATCTTGTCCCAGGCTAAATCCTTTGTCTGAACCAGTGTATGTTGGGTTCTTTCAAGGCAGGATGTTGCAGATATGTAACAAATCTTACCTTGTCTTGGAAGTAGATCAGGATGCTTTTGTGAAAGACTAGAGTCTATTCCTCTGTGCATGGCCGGCCACAGAATTTGGTGTGTTTTAAGTGCAATTTGAGTCAAAATCAGCCAAAAATCCTGGTTAATGTCTGTGTCTTGTGAAGTCTCAGCTTTATGCTGCTGTTCTGCAGCAGTTAAACCAGCCTGATGGGCTCACTGCGGTTTGAGGAGGAAGGTGTCTTTGCCTTCTCTCCGTGCTCCCAGCCATTCTTCTTCTGAGCTGGCTCTGGTATTTGTTGGAGTGTGCCACTTTAACTCACTAATCTAGTAAAAAATCCTGTCCAGCTGCTTTTTTTTTTTTTTTTTTTTTTTTGTCTGGGATCAGGAATTAAAATTCACAGGGCGGTCTCATGGGTAGAGCAGATGAGAGGAAGTGATGGCAGTCAAGGGCTTTAAAGTCATAGGGAAGGTTAGTGTGTCCTTCCACAGGACACAGCAAAACAATCTGAGAATTTAAAGGCTATTCAGTCATTCCAGGCTACAATTCATATAAAGAAACAAGGCTTTGTTTAAAATGCACCTGTTAACTCTGTTGATCTAACCTGTGCAGCTTTATGTCAAGAAAGATGACTTGAGAATTTGGGTACTAAAGTGATACAGTGAACAGTATAAAATGCTCTAAATGCCTTTGTTTTTCTTGGCTGAGGATGACTCCTACTTCACTGTGGAAAGTTTGCAATGTTTCAGAGGATCATCATGAATCTGGCCAAAATCAACTTTCAGGAACAGCACACAGCAAAGATTCAGGTTTTGCATCCTCCACTGACTCCAGGAGCAAACTGTGCAAAGGACTTGAGTGCTGCATCAGGAGTTGTGGGATGAGTCTCTGGGTTTGGGGGACACACTGTCCATGCTCAAGTGGGTTTTAGAAGACCTATTTTATAGCGCTTCAGTGTCAGGCTTGGCTTGCTTGCCTCCTTTTTTTATTTCTACCCCTGTGGCTGGGAAGACAAGACTGCCATGGCAGTTGTGTTTATTTAGGCTTTGTTTTCCCCTGAAAAGGGGGCTCCAGTGAACTGGATGTTTCAAAATCTAAGCGACTTTTGTCTCAAGGGAGGCACAGTGTGCTAACAGCTGACTCCACCAAATAACTCCAGCATTAGGAGCCTAGCTTAAGAAGCAAATGTTTGTCGTGAGCAGAAAAGCTCTTCAGGCAGCAGAGCTCTGCTTTTTAATTAAAATAGCTGTTAGCTTGGTCATACGCTCTTAAACACTAGCACAAGGGTTACTTTCTCTGCAGAGCTTTAGGCAGGAATTTTCAAAGAGGGGAGTTAAGGGTTCGATTCCTATTTAATTAGAGTAATATTTGCTCCCTACCTTAGTTTTCTTTGAAAATCCCAGCCTCAAACTCTGGACAGACGTGACTTTTCTTTGCTAAGAAGGGAGGATAAACATCAAAAGGCTAATGTTTAACATTTTTATGTAAAATCGTATGCTCTGGTATTTTGTTTTTTAAAACTCTGTTTGCCAAATACCACTTTCCTCAGTTTCTGTATCACAAGGTATACAGTAACAAGTCATGTTAACTTAGTATTCAAAGAAATAATGCCTTGCTTAGAGGAATGCTTAGAGGCTTGAAACATAGAGGAACTAACTTTGACACTGAATGACATGTGTTGTCATACATGTTAAACATGCCAGTCTCCTAAAGGATGGAATCTACAGGCTTGCTATTTTCTGCAGAGTATTGATTTTTACCTGCTGGAGAGTGCTGTTGGTGTTGCACTCTTTTCTGATTCTGGTCAGCATGCACATACATAATGTGCAAAGAGCAGTCTTTACCTTGGTGTTAGTACAGGAAGGCTGGGTCAGGCTCCTGAGAGAAGTGCAGTCACTTTTCCCAATGTAGCAACAACAAACCTTCTGGTGCCTTTCCAGACTTTATTCAAAAGCATAGTAGCCTCTTCAGTGCTGGCTGAGATCTGTCAAACTTGGCAAGTTGGCTGGTAATTGGCTGTCATTACAGTAGTATCTCTGAGACAGCTCTCTGAAAGAGGCCAAGAGGGATTATGATTCTTTTTTTTTCTTTCATGTTTGAACTGGCAGATACAAAGGGAGCAGGGAGCACGTGGCAGCCTCCAGAGCTGGCAGCTCTAAGTTTGAGTGTACAAATGACTTGAAGCATCAGACATAAACTTTATCCTGGATGTTGTTTGTTTCTTTTGTGCTGTGCAGAGCAGATGGGGTTTCAGAGGCATTATAAGTTACACCATCAGTTCAGTACCACATCCAGTGTGGACTCTGGAGCACCTACCACAACCTCCTCTGTTTTGTGCTGTCAGTTTCCCAACAGCAAGCCTTGGTTAGGAGGTAGCAGTAATAAAACACCTGAAGTGTTAATAGCTGAACTGATCTGATGACAGAATGACAGCATCCAATTCAGACCACACTGCTATCTCTTCCTTCACTCCTTTGGTGATTTTCCAGGCTGGGAAATACTCTCTGCGATTAAATGTGCCAAATAATGTCTTGTGGAGCTGTCTTGAAGTTTTCAGTACATCTTGTATGGATTTGGCAATAAAACAAAATAGGCCGGACCACTCTGGTGAGGCTGAGTGTGTGTGTGCGCCCTGTGAGACCAGGCTAATAGGTAACAGTTGTTTTATCTGCAACTGGCTTGTTTCTGGCAGGTTCTGTCCCTTCCCTTGTAGTTAGAATGAGGTGATTTGTCTTTGGATAATTACTAGAGATGTGTTGCTGAGATAGCTTGAGAATATGAATCTTTTATTGTAACATTTGGCTCCAACTGTTACAATTTTGTCTGGCAGATCTTTGCAGTTGTTAGTTATTTCCCTGATGCACTGGCTTTTCCAGAAGAGAGAAAGAGAAGGGCAAAATGGAGAGTGGCTTTTTTGATGTGTATTTCCTCTGGATTACTTCTCTGTCCTGCTGCTTTCCCCAGTTGTTTCACCTACTGTTGCCATATTAAACCAGTCTATCATTAGTGCATCACTAATAATTTTTAATGTATTTTGTTCTGCTCATTTGTATTGCTTCTTCTGAAGAGCTCTGTCAGGACTGCCCTCTCTACCCAGTAGTCTGTGGGGAGTGATTTAGGGCAGTGTTTAATGGATCAGGGTGTGCGTAAGTCTCTCAAAGCCCAGAGTTTTGTATCTGGGGGCTGTAAAATCCCTTGTAAAAGCCCATTAGTTCCACTACATGCTTCCCAGTGTGGTTATGAAATTAAACTCTTTTCTCCACCATATTAGCCTAAAATAAACACAGATGTTTACACTGCTTGCTACAATTGTAAATTCATCTTTAGTTGTTCAAATTCTATATTAAACTTTTAAATTTTATGATGTCTTGGATGGCATTTGACATTGCCCAGGGTAGAGATCTGTTAAAAAACTGAAAACCCACTACCTGAAGTTTGGGAATGGCTGCCACTGCTTTGCTGCTCTGTTCTGCTCTGTAGTTCTGTATTTCAAACTGGAGAAAGGTGCTGTGAGATCCTGGGGAAGGAGCACTTTTCTGAGAGCTGTGATGCCTCTGGCTTCTTTAGAAAACTACTGCAAGGGGAAAAAAATTTTACTTTTTTCAAGGGAAAACTAAAGTAGTACTTAAGCAGAGAAGACCTTTGCAGAACGCACATGCAACTGGGAACACTTACTGCAGATCTAAACAGTGTAGTCCATTGACTTCTGTGTATGCCCGAAGCCATCCTTGGAGCTGAAAGCAGCACTCCTGTTCATCAGGTTGCCGGCAGGGAGCTGTGGAGATGGCTTTGGAGAGGGAATTTGGAAGTTGTCATGAGGTGGTGCTTTGAGATCCCTTTCTCTTGGTATTACCTGTTTGTTGCTCTGGACATTCTGTATAAAGGTATTGTCTCTTTCAGAGAAGTTTGAAGTTCTTTTCTTTGAGGTACCTTGTGTCAATTAAATGAATTATATAAATTATCAAGTATTTTCTTCTGTATATTCAGTCACACTTTCTTCCCTGCAATAACTGTTATATTGTACTTTTTATGATCTGTCTCTCTCCTTTTGTGTGTAACAATTGCTTTGTAAGTCTCTTATGAAGTTCTCGCCTCCATCAGACTGTTGGACTCTGAACTCTGCCCCTTTTCAGTGTTGTTATTCAGAGGTGGTGACTTCAGTACTGCAAGATGTATTCCAGACTGCAGCTATGCCATTGCTATTACACAACTGTTTGCATTAGTTATTTTTCCTTGTAGTCAAATGCCTTGTTAGCAATGTTTATTTTGTTGATTAAAGCTGTGAATAAGCAGAGGTCCCCACTGAACTCCTCCAGCAAAGCCAAAGTGTTTCCTCAAGGAGTGCCTAACCTAAACCTTCTGTAACAAGTCTGTTTACCTTTGTATTTTACTTGGCATTTGTGCATCAGGCTTTGTCTGCTGTTGCACTGCCCAGCAGCCTCGCTTGGTTGAATCTGTATGAAATTTCCTGGCTTCCTCTTGGATAATATAAATGTTATTTTGTTAAAGATATCACTGCCTACTGTTCACATTCTTCAAGGCCATTAAATGCCTTGGTGCCTGTAAGTATTCAGTAATTTTAACTTAGTTGTCTTAACCCACAGAATTATCCATACTTCTTAGAGATTGATTGTTTTTACAAATAATTCAATAACATGGGAGCTAAAGTATTTTTCATATACACCATTTTACTTAGAAGGCCTGTGGTTCCATGAGATTTTTCCTTTGCTTTTGCACTGGCTGAGGAGGCTCAGACAGCAGCTTGAAGAAACTGAGCTTTGACCTGACTGACCGCCATTCTTAGGATTATGTAGTCAATGCAGATGTTTTCCCTGTGTTACAAGGAAGAACTGGACAGAGAAATGTTGTTCCCCAGCCAGCTGTGGTCTGTCAGCCGGCAGCCTGAATACACACATGGATGCTTAGAAAGGGGAAGAAACGGCACGATCCCTTGTGCTGTGGCACTGCTAACCTTCTGCTGCAGTTGGATTTGGTCATTTATACAAATGCCGTTTCTTATCTCTTAGCCTGTTCCTGAATCTTGATAAGATGCTGTTCACCTTCACACTTAGTAGTCCTTTGAAACTTGGAGAAAAAATGTAAACAGTTCTAATGAGCTACGCTTTCTTTTGCTGTACTGATCATATTAAAATAGAATACAACAATCTTGGAATACTTTGTGAATGAAATAGCTTTTTCAGAGAGTTTCTGTCTAGGTGTAGCTTGTAGCTTCCCAGAGAGCCCTTTGAGGAGAGCTGGTGAGCTATTCCATGTGTACTGGAGTGCTAGCCTGAAATAAGTGACCAGCTTCTGGTGAGGTACTGAGATGATGAGGGCGTAACAGCTTCGTGGAATCTGCAGTGAGTCTCGTAGGACCTTGAGGACCAGTTTGTGATTATTGCTGGGTTATCTTTCCCTTCCGGTATCATTAAACTTTTAAGGTATGTTGACTTCCAGTTCAGTGTGAGTCCAGTGCTGTAATGGTTGTGATTTTGAGAGGAATGAACATTGATGTCTCCTCCCAGTTCAGCTTTCAAGGAACTGATCTTTTTCAAGGCACAGGAAGGTATCCCTTGTCCGACTAAACGTTTCTAGTGCTTAAGCTATATGTGAGATCTCTCAGGAGCTTTGGCCTCTGGTATTCCAGCTGTGCATGAGCAGTCTTTCCTGCTGGAGAGCTGTTAAGAGGCCAAGAAAACTTTCTCCTTTATGAAAAGTCTGCTGTGCTGAAGTCTAAGACCTCTGATTAGACTGACTGAAGGTCCTGTGTTCTGCTGCAGGATCAGTGCAGTTGGAATTGGGGTTTATGCAAAGCCTGTATGGTTTGGTAGGATCAGCTTTTGGAGGCATCTGTTGCTGCTTCCCAGCATGCCTGTTTTGGTTTCTTATTTGCTCAAGCTAATACTCTACTTTTTCAGTATAGGATTGTACTCATTTTATGTGCTATCTACCTTACCTTTATTTTCTTTAACATAAAGGCTTTATTTTCTTTAACATAAAGACCTCTGGGACAAGTGGCTGACTTTCTCATCAGTGAAATCTGGTACAACCATTTGAGGGGCCTTGAACCACTGCATCCTGTGTCTGCTTAAAGAGAAGCTCATGGAGTTCCTGTCCAGTTCCCGCTGGTCTGAAAATGGGAGCAATCAAAGCGGCAAACATGTCCTACTCCATGTGGCTTTTCTGAGGGGAAATATGCAGGAAGTAACTTAGTTTCATAGTGGGCAAAAAGTGCTAAGAGTTGAAGGCTGTTCCCTTTTTTTACTTCTAGTTTTCAATTTTGAAGTACCACACAGACTAGCTGTTTACTTTGTACAAGGTCATTTAGAACCCAAGTCGGCATTTTGTTGATTTCCCAGGCTCTGCAAATATCAAGGTCAGGTTAGGCTTTTATTAGCATCTTGGAGTAATTTGTGCTTCCTTTCTTGTTTTTTATATGTATGTTTCTGCATTTCCATGAAAATATTGTACAATACAGTATTTGCACTTGCCTTCACTAGTTCACATTTCTGAAAGAAACACAAAGTAATTGAAACTACCAAGAGCACAAGAAAAGAAATACTTACAGAAACTTGCAACTAGACGAATTAACATTTAGCTGACCTGGCTGTGGCACTCAGAAGCATTAGGATAATGGAGATGTCTATTACACTGTACAATTCATAATGGGTTTTGCAATTGGAAGTTGAATTTCTATGTGAATGAAAGATAATTCTTCCTAAAACTCTTCATAAGGAGAAAACAAGCTTACCAGGGAACATGGCTACAAATAAATATACTTGGTTCAGTTACAATTAAATAAAAGCAGCATCCCTTCAATAAACTTTCAGAGATCTTTTGTCTCATTTGATTTAAATCTACCTAACTAAACTGCCAGAAGTCTTGTGCAGAATATTCATTTAGAAGTTTTATAATTAAATCCTGCTTTCTGTCCAACACTGAAAAACTTCTGTCTGTGCTGTGAAAAAATTGTTCAGGAAGCTCCCAGGGCAGACTACATTGAAGACCTAGCTTGCTATTAACAGAAGCATCAAATCTTTTCTTTGCAACATCTGCCCAAAATATTAATCTTTCTTTCATTTGCGTGAGGAGTTGAAGCCTCTGCTGAGGGCACATCAGCAATTTTGGGAGAATAAGAGGTTGTTTCCATCCTGCAGTCCCACTAAGAATAAAGTGATGCTGCTGCTTTGAGGGATGGCAGTCTTGAAAGCCCTTCACAAATCTGTGTGCTGGTTTCTGTGGGAGGATGAGGGGAGGAAACCCAAAGCAAACAATACAAAAACCCAAAGGAAAAAACAACAAAACAAACTTCTTCCAAAACCTGTCTTGAAGAACTGCTGTATTAACCATTAATCCCATGTTACTAACACCTAAAGATTCTAAAATGGCATATAAGTAACCATAGCATAGCTACAAAACTCAGACCCCACCAGACCACTTCACCAAAAAAAAAATGCCTCTTTCTCTCTTTCAAAGACTTTGGGCTACAGTATTTGTTTCCAAAGCACTCAAGTTCTGCTTCAGCAATAAGGGCTCAAGCATTTTCAGTGAATTAGAAATGGCTTTGCATTCTTGCCAGTTCACCAGCTTTGGCTAAGAGATGTGAACGCCTTGGACTTTAGTCTGGGATTTGTAGTATTTTAAAAAAGTTCCAATATCTTTCAAAAACTATTACACTGCCTTATGGTGATGCGGCTGAATAGTTATTAATGTAGTTAGATTGATATGCTCTTCTGTTGCTTTTGATTTGTATATTTTTTTGCCCACAAGTTGGGTTTGGATTTCAATTTTAACCTCAGTAAAGAATGATTTTAAAAATTAATCATAAAATGTAATAGTTAATTGCTCCTTTATACTTCTTATAAGTTGAATTTCCTTTGTTTTTCAAACACACTGCATTAAGATGGAGCTCTGCTTGATTTGTGTTCATAATTAAGTTCTTGAAATACTGCTGAGTTACTTGAAGTTTAAGCTGTGGAATTTTTATCCTCTTGTGGACACATTGATATATCTTCTAAAAGTTTTGGTTTAGTTTAGGGCTGCAGAAATATGGAACAGCCTAGGACATAGGTCATCAGTGATGTCAGTTGGTACTGTCCTTTCTAAAAGTGGAGAATAAGCGCCAGGGAAAAAAAAATATTTAAAAAAATCCTAGGTTTTGATATTACTGGTGGTATTTGAAATGGGAAGTTAAAAACAAACTCAGCAAGTTTATATGAGGGAGTAGTTTGCCTATCTTTGCTTAAAAAAGACCCAAAAAATGACCAAACCAAACAAGAAAAAAATAAAAGCAAACCACAGAGAAAAACACGCACATCCCAAATCTACCCCAGACTCCTCCCAGAATGTTGTATTTCAGCGGTTCTATTCAGCCAGTCACAAGGCAAGTGATCCTGAGAGGGGCACAGCCATCCGGAGCGGCGCGGTAACTTAGTGCCGAAAACGCCTCACGCCGTAGTGACACCGAGGTGGAACTGGCTGCAGGCAGGGGAGGATGTAGGTGCTCTGAGAGCACTGCTGCAGAATGGTTGCACTGTGGATGAGTGTGTGCTGGAGAGTACTTTCTTTGATCTGGGTTGGGCCCCCTCCCAAGAAAAGAAGGAAAATCACTTTTGTAATAAGCAAATAACGTCTTGATTATTTTCTTTTACTTAAAGGAAGTCAGTTGTGTTGAGTTGTGAGATACACACGACTACGAGGAACCAGTCTGAGATAACTGACTCTGTTCAGTTTGCTTACTGATAAGCTAATATCAAAAGCTAATGAACAAATGACTTCCATTATGACAAATGCATGGGTTTATTTTTTCATAATGTGAAGAGCTAGGTTTTGCAGATAATAACACAAAGTTTTAAATTTCCCCCCTAGGTGTTTTACAAAATAAACTGGGAAGTAAGGATTAATTCTGAAAAATCTGTTGCAATTATTTTTACTGTTAAATATTTTATTACTTTTTTTCCAAGTGATAAAATTCTTGTTTTTAGCTAGCTCTATTGGAGGAAGGAAGACATGCACAGAGCAAAGTCAGTTGTGCAACGTATTTTTTTAAAGACTAAAGAAATAATTTAATTTCTTCAGGGAAAAAAATCCAGGGCTCACAGGACTAAAAGCTAGGATTTCTTTAAGAGCTTTGAAAGCAAACGGAATCATGATTTGTGTGTAGTAGACAGAGATGGTTCAGATTGAACAGTCTTACATTCCTGCCAACCATAAATGTTTCGGTTCTGCGTATTGGAGGAAAGGGTATGTGTGCACTTGTGTCATAATTTCTTTGTCATTAGTAAACACCATGACTATTAAGCAACATCTAGTAAGTATTTTTTAAATTGGAAAGCCTAAATAAACGGGAGCCCAGGCAAATTGGCAGGGAACATCTGTGGCCTGCTCTTGAATTTCTCAGTCTTGTAATACAGGGGGAATTCCAGGCAAATGAAAGTGTGCAACTGATACAGTAGCTGGAGATGACACACAGGAGGATCTTGGTAGTAGCAACGCAGTTACTTAAGAGTCTTGATGCAAATAATGGAAAGCCACTGCAAGCTAGTGAGGAAGGTGGTGTCAGCCGGAGCGGGGAAAAAAGTCACATCAAACAACTCTAACCTTATTCTCTGATAAAGGGCAGTCTTTTGGTGCTGCATACATCATATCAACATTTTAGGAAGGGTGGTAAAAATAAGTTATAAGGAGGCATTGAGAAAAAAAAAATACAAGCTTTTAGTGCTAGAGAGTTCATAATGTAAACAGAAAGGAGAGAAATTAATTTTATCAAAACAAAGATTGTGGACTGTGAACCGGTACTCTATGGTTGCACATCTGCACTCATATGTCAGCCTGTGAAGAAATTAGGTGGTGCTTAACTGTTAGGTTTTATCTGTTCAGGAAACTCAAAATAAGAATGAGTGACTTGAAACTTAAACTAAGCAATTTAATCTTAAAAGTAAACCATGCAATTGTAATTTGGAACCTGAGTAAGTGTTGAAACAAAATCTTGATGCAGGTGGTAGGTCTTCTAGATCTTGATGTCAAAGCAAGATGTCTTTCAATAAATAAATACTTCAGTAAATGTGAATTGCAGAGCTTCCTATATTTGTGATTGTTAAATTCTGTATCTCTTGAATGAATATTTCATACTTAGTGGCCGTGGGGTCCTTTTCCTTAAAACTCCCTGAAACAATGTATGCTTGTTTTCTTCCCTACAGTATCTCCAGTTTTTAAAGCCTTTTATTAGAGTATTTATTTTGTCTCTGAAAAAAAAAAATCAAAACAAAAAAACAACAAAAACAATTCACACCAAAAATGCAACCAAGAACCAAGAAAACCCTAAGAAAGCTATTTCTGATTGTCTGTGGAAGTATGTGGGGGAAGGAAAATTAGTTTTTTTGGTGGAAGAGACTCACAAATTCTGTTTTTTCCTCATCAAGTAATCTTCATTGCATAATTATATAGGAAAAAATGAAATTCTCCTGGTAAGAGTTACTTTGCTTCTAGCCCGTTGACACTGCTTTGGCCAAGATTTTCTTTTAAGGCTATCTTGTCTCTTTTTAGTCCTCCTGGCTGCACTGCAGGAGGGCCTTCATTCTTTATGCTTCTCACATCCTCACAGATGTATTTTCATATACTGCAGGCTGCCTGCTGGCTCTTACACTATGCTTTTTAAAAATTATTTACAGTTCAGCTCCTACTCTGGGGTCATTTAGGGATGCTACTTGTCTTTGCTGAATTTGACGATGGTTCTCAGGCTTCAATGTCCTAGGAATAAGAAGTGGCAATCAAGTTGGACTGCAGTGTTTCCCTTGGTTATGCTGTCTGTGTGAGACTCTTCTTATGTTTGAGTGTCTGAACTGTTACTGAACTTGTTTCTTTCTGTGCATCAGGTCAGTTTTGCACTGAAGATGTTGATGAATGTCAGCTCCAGCCCAATGCTTGTCAGAATGGAGGCACCTGCACCAACCACAACGGGGGCTATGCCTGTGTCTGTGTCAATGGTTGGAGTGGGGATGACTGCAGTAAGAACATAGATGATTGCTTCACTGCCTCCTGTGCTAATGGATCTACTTGCATTGATCGAGTGGCTTCTTTTTCATGCATTTGTCCAGAAGGAAAGGCAGGTAAGGAGAGAAAACATGTCTGGCACCTAATAGAAGATACTCCCTGAAGATGTACATTTGCTTGAGGTGGTGTGTTTATTTTGCACACTTTGTAACTAAGCCAGGAAGAACAAAAAGACAAATGTGCAGTCCATGGGCAAAATACTTTTAAATCTCTGTACCTTGGGACACAGAAGTATTTGTATGAGGCTGGAAGACAAACATGTTGCAGCCTAGATTGTGAGGAAAGCAGATCTTTTTCTAGCTTTTAGCAGAACCTGTATTTGCCTGAGAAGTTATGCACGAGAGTGACTTGCTTTATACCACTTAGGATAATCATGCTAAAAGTCTAAAAAGCATATTCAGGTATTTTTGCCTGAGTGAGGATGCCCTTACTGGTATAATGGAAAATTTGGTGTTGTAGGGTAGGTAAAAGCATGAAGGTTCTTAAACTGCTGCCTGGAAATACAAGTGTTCAGCATATCTGAATTAAGAAAATGAGCTTCATGTACACCTGCATTTTCAGCTGACAGAAAAATCATCTCATATTGTTCAGGGAGAAGAGTTAGGTAACTGCTCCAAGGAGGAGATTTTGGTAATAATAAGCTATTGTACTACTCCAGAAGTGCTGGAGACATCTCTGAAGTCACATAAAACATTATATTCAAATATAAATTCTAAGTATGTGGTAAAATCCCTGTGGCAGTCTAGAGGTTGAAGCCTGTAAAATATTGCTCAAACTTCCGGCTGTGGGAGTCTCTATCTGAAATATCAGGGAAGAGGATTTGATTGTGTAACATACAGTCTGACTGCTGAATCTCACTTTTTTTGAATATTCTCGGATGCTTCTTCAGGTCTTCTGTGCCACTTGGATGATGCATGCGTTAGCAATCCATGCCAGAAGGGTGCTCTGTGTGATACCAATCCTGTGAATGGACACTATATCTGCACCTGTCCTCAAGGCCATAAGGGAGCAGACTGCACGGAGGATGTGGACGAATGTGCAATGGGTGAGGTTCTGTTTGCTGTTTGTGAGTACATAAATAAAATGGGGTCCTGCACTTCATGTCCTAACAGAGGGCCATTTTGTTAGAACTTCTCAACACAAGTGAGACTCCTTTCCTGCTCTTCCCCTTCCATTTCTGTGTGTTCAGGTGAGTTTTAAATCTCGTGTGAGCCTTGGTGCACAGGACTGAGTCAGCATAGCTGTCCACATTTGAACTGTTAGCCTCTGGAGTATGAAAAGCAGCAAGTTCTTAGCCATTATTCACTGTGCATGAGAGCTTCAGCGTTGTGCAAGGAGTGCGTGCAAACAAATTAAGTTTAGTTAAGTTTAGTTAAGCTGAGCCTTAGAACTGCAGCCTACAACAGAAGTACCACAGTTCATGTGGGAGTTATTGCAGCTCCTGCCCTGGAAGAAATATATCAAGGCTGTTTGATAGCGAGAACATGGCTGGATCTTTGGGCTGCCTTCTGAGACTGGTGACCACATGAGCTTTTAAAGCTGTAGTTCTCTGATATCATGATGTTCTGTTGTTTTGGGGGTTAGACAGACTCTCACAGTCTACTTACAGTTTTGTGAGTGCCAATTCATGCTTCTAAAGTGTGATGCACAAAGGTAATACCTCCCTAGCACTCATGGAAGTATTGGAAATAAGCACTTCTTCAAATTTCTTTCTTCAGCCCTTGGACAAGAGTGCTGTTCTTTTTTGAAGACACATGAAGGACTAGTTTCTTTGTTTTGTGGCTGTGGCAGCACCATGTCAGACTCAGGAGTGAAGTAAAAGATGATCTGGAGATAAGGCCTTGAAATCATCATTTATTCTCTAATCCCTTCTAGTTAAGACTGTCCTCTTAAGAACTGTCATTAGTAATACGGACCAGAGTTGTTCCCTTGGTCTGTTAGTATTGACATCAATCTTCCTTTTTGCCTCTGATAGGCAAGTAACTGCCACATGTTTTCTTCAATCACAGCAGTCTTTCCCCAGAAGGATGAACAGTCTTTCCCTGGTTACTTGCCGGAAAGGAATGACCACTGGCAAAGACCATGACTAATAAAGAATGTTGTGGCTTTCCTTCTCCAAGGAGAGGTTTTGACACACACGTGTATGTTTTTTTTTTTTGCAGCAAACAGCAATCCATGTGAACATGCTGGGAAATGTGTAAACACAGAAGGCTCTTTCCACTGTGAGTGTTTGAAGGGCTACACAGGACCTCGCTGTGAAATGGACATCAATGAATGCCATTCAAATCCATGCCAAAACGATGCCACCTGCCTGGATAAAATTGGAGGATTCACGTGTCTCTGTATGCCAGGTAAGAGGAATTTCTGACAAAGACAGGGCTTCCAGCAGTTAAAAATCAGAATGCAGAGCACAGGGAGGGTTGGCAGCTCTGCCGAGGTGGAACACAAAATTACAAAGGGGTGAGGCTAAAGAAAACTCTGACAAAGAGCTTGTGGTAGTAGCACCAGCCAGGAGGACTTGGCATTTGTGTGAGGGAGGGAGAAAGCAATTACAAGACTGAGAAGGAAACCAGTCTCTACATCACCAAAGGAAGTTAACATTTGGAACTGGAGTATGTGTGAATGTATTTGTTACTATTCCTGGTAAAGTGCATGGTGCAGAACCTTAACTTTTATGAAAATGAAGCAGGTGCAGACTTTTAAAGGAGTGATTTTTTTTTTCAGATGTGTGTATGATGACTCTGGATAATAGTGTGTGGTTTTTTTGTCTGCTTAAAATACCCTAAACGATACAAGTGCCCATTGACCTGGGGAAATAACTGTAAAAAGAAAAGTTACTTGATTGAAATTGTGCTTGTAAAGTTTATGTGTCCAGCATACCAATGACCTATGTAGTAGTCTGTCTTCCTTCACAAAAGAAAGTGGTAAAAGAAAAGGGTGGAAGTTGCCAGTTCCACAGTCTTGTAAAGTATAACGAAAAAATTGTGACCCCTGCAGGTAATCAGCTCATACCATGGAAGCTAGAATGAGGTTTTATTAATATCTAGTTTGTTTAGAAAGGTGGAACTATAGTCCCAAGTATCCCACCCTCCTTAGTGTTTTCCTTTTACTCTGCCATTAGCTAAAAAGCCTTGAGCTTAAATGATCTGCTGTGTTCATTTATTTTCCTTTTACCTTATATTGGTGCATACCCAAATATATTGGTATCTTCCAAAATGTTAAAATAATAAACCCTTCTCCTCAAGTGGAAGAAAACATTGGAATTCAGCAGAAACTTCTCCTTTTACCACTGATGAAGCAAGTGTGTTCAGCAATGGTGAAAAATACACACTCAACATCCCTTTTTAAAGGGTTATTCATCTTCTGGTGTGTATTCCTACCTTGTCTGTTCTGCCCAAACTACAGACTTGCAATGAAGCTAGGCTTAAATTTTCAGCACTCGTGTAATAGGCAGTAACATGTTCAAAGGCATATTCTAAGGCCTTCAGTCATCTCTTCTATTTTTTTTAACAGGGTTTAAAGGTGTTCATTGTGAAGAAGATATTGATGAGTGCCTAAGTAATCCCTGTGTGAACAATGGAGAGTGTCTTGATAAAGTCAACCGCTTCCTTTGTGTCTGTCCACCTGGTGAGTACTTATTTCTGAAAGCTTTTCCTGGGTCACCTTACCAAGAACTGCATAGACAACCAGTGAGAGATTACAGGGTGTATGTTTCTTGTGAGTTTCTGTTGTCTTAGTGTAGCATCTGTTTGAATGACTGAGTTACAATCACTGGTAAATAAGAACAGCCATGTATTAGTTGCAATCGTATTGCACCTGTAAGTGGGTCAGCATTGAGAAACATGCAGTTGGACATCTCATCTTAAAGGGTAATTGGAAACGTGAATTTCTGTTATTGTGGATATCATTGTGAGATATAGATGAGTAATTCTAAATAAGTTTTTAAAATCGGAGCCTCTGGATGTTTTTTGTCTTTTTCTGAGGTTTTTAGGCAGAAGCCATTTTTGCATTGGTATGGTTTGTTGCTTGCATGAGGAGGGAGGTGGATTTCGTCTCCACTTGTGAAAAGAAGGATAAATGCTGAGCTGAGGAATCAATGTGAGCTATAGGGTAAATGTCACTTGTTTTCCTGATGGCTTACAAAAAGTTTCAAGTTCAGAATATACTTGATAAAAGCCTGCTCTGCATCCCTTCTTATTGACTAATGATGTTATGGCTCCTCCTTTGATTCCTTCCTCCAAGAAACATTCTTGAAGGTTTCCTTGGAGGATGAAGAGTTTGGGGTTTTTTCTTGAAGTGCATAAGGATCTGCATCCTCTGATATAACCTGTTGATCTTTAGTTAACTATTTCAAGAAGTGTATTGGAAGATACGGTGCTGTGTCGTACCACATTCCACACTGCACTAGTGATTCTAGTCTGAAGGCTCTGGTGCTGTATGGGGTTTTAAGTTACTTACTTTGATGAAAGTTTTTATTGGTGGCCTCTCAGTTTTATAGACAGGCTGTCCAGTGGTGGACACTACTTGTGCTCCATCTGCTTTGTTTCTGTTTGGCTTGGACATCTCATTTTTTAAGCTGAGGCTCCTTTGACCTGGAGCATAGAAACTGTGTTTTGGCTGGTGATTTGACAAGGAACCAATCCACCCAGGGTGTGCTGTGTGTGTTTAATGATGCAATTAATTTACTGAGATTATATTTGGGTGGTTTTAAGGATTTGTTAATGAATAATTCCTGACAGCACAGCTGTTTAGATTAACTGCTTCAAATTACTTTGGGATTTTCATCTCTTCTCTGCCTTTCAGGATTCAGTGGTGCCGTGTGTCAGATTGATATAGATGACTGCTCCAGCACACCATGTCTCAATGGAGCCAAATGTATTGACCATCCCAATGGCTATGAGTGCCAGTGTGCCACAGGTTAGTCTTGTGTTCAGAGCCCCTGGACTGCAGGTTGCATGTAACATAAAGGGATGCTCAAAGAAGTGTTAACATTCTCTTTCTTTCTCTGAAATCCTGTTTGTTTTTTCTTTGCAAAGCTTTGTCTGCTCCTTTATGGGAGAGAATATTATTTAAATACAGAAAGCCTTTCACCTGAGACAGCAGTAAATGCACAATTGATTGGAGTTCTGGCCTCCATCTTTCAGCCCCATCTGTTGCTTCCAAGAGGGTGACAGCTTCTTCTGTATTGACTATGGAATCCATGAGTGGAAAAGTAGCAGTGTGAAGCCTTTTATCTGTGGCTTACCTTTATTTCTTTCAAGTTGGGTTATATAGTATACAGTTGAAGGACAAGAGATGGACAGAGCAGTACTACTGTGTATTCTCATGTGTTGCATCAGGCTATTTTATAGCAAAAGTGGAAGACTGAAATGCAGTGAAAATTGTGTCCACTGGAGTAAATACCATACAGTAGCTGCCTGCCAGAATATAGATAAAATGATTTGTCAAGGATCATACAGAAATTTTGACAGAGCTGTGGGCGGAACTGAGCTTTTTTTCAATGCACTAAACTCCTTTGCTGCTTGGTTAATTGTGCACTTAGAAGCATCAGGCTTAATCACAGAATTTTCTTATCTTCAGATCTCTAGAAGTGATGTAGATCTATTTTATTTTAATTTTTCTGTCTGGTCAAATGAAAGTTCAGAGTTGTTATGCTGATTCTCAGTGAGGAACAGTGTTTGGTTGCTTTCAGTTAATGGTGCCTGATGCACTGCTTGTGATGCAGATTCAGGCGTGGAATGCATTGGCTTTAGCTTTTCCACTAGGGAAGAGGCCGAACAATTCTTGAAGCCACCTTTGTCCCAGAAATGTGTTTTTAGGTTGGCTGGACTTATGTGCAATTTTTCTCGTTTTGCATCATTCCAATAATCAAATGAAGGCAAATTTGACTTCCCCAATTTGTTCTTCACTGTGCAGAATCTTGCAGAGAGTAGCCTAAAAATTCCTCCCTAACCTTTTCACCCAACCCCTCTTTCCTTTTCCCAAGGTGTTTCCTAAATTTCTTGGAAGTAGGGGAATGCAGTAGTTCTAATCAGGAGAGGTGTAATTACTCTTGTCAGAATTCTCCTTTTGATTACTGCATGTGAATAAGCTGACACTTAGGAAAAAAAAAAAAAATCAAGTCTTCTCCAGATTTGGAAACTATCTCTGTCTTTCTCAAACTGCTGTGTGGACTGGTTCCTTCTATTCACCGGGAGTGCAGAGCTTATCAGGCCTAGGAGAGTTCTGGGTCATGTAGTAGAGGATAGCACAGAGCTCTGCCTTGGAAAGAATGCTCTGAATTTGGGCACTGAACTTCTGGAACCACCTCAGTACAGAAACCCTAGGTTTTTCAGATGAGGAGGGAAGACTAATGCTTTCATTAAGGCACATGATGCATTTTCAGGGAACAGGCTGAAAGCAACCAAATTTATGTTCCTGAAGCAGGAGCATTTAGAAAAATCCTTGGTTGGTATTTTGGCTGAAAATTAAAGAGAGACTGTATCAGGGCTTTTTTTGCTGGAGTGTCTGAGGGACTCTTATATTCATGTGTTTTTTTCCTAGTCTAACTCTTGTCTGCAAAGAGGGAACTTGTATCTCAGTAAGATGTGTTTAGTTAAGAGATTGAGAAATATATTTAATCTTTAAATGCTTCAGCTGAGCTACAGTAGGAGGCAAGATATTTTTTTGAATGTATGTACGTTAAGTATTATGTTTAATATTGACAGCCCTCTGTAAGACTGAAATGTGGAATTCCTCATGGGGCAGGTCAGTTACTGTAAAATAGTGTTTGAGTATATTTTTGCTCTATTAATCTTGTATTAATGAGTGACGTGTGTTCCCTGAATGGTAACCGCCAGCTGCCGAAGTGGTTGAAAACTGCAAAATGTTTGGCCAAATGCTGTACAGATAGCTCTATTTACTGCTTGCTTTTTGTCTTTTCTTTCCCTTCTGGCATTATTCCACTTCTCCTTCCCAGTGGTAGATCATGGCTTTTCTTTTCTTGAGATGTCTTAGGCCTTTTCTCTTTTCTCCACCTCAGTCTTTTTTTTTTTTTTTTGACACTATTTTTCCTCTTATCGGTATGTTTTTCTTCCTTCCCTAACCTCTTTTTATATCCATCTCTCTAACTAGCTTCCCTTCCCTCTCCCCTCCCACTCCCACACCCATTCATCCATGCATACATTCGCAGAACTTGGAAATGTTAGCCGTCACCTGGTATGTGTGACCAGAGAAATAACCACAAACCTGTATGAAAAATGGGGAGCCTGTTATCCACTTATGATACTCAGGTGAGAATCACTCTTCAGCTGTTGAAATTCCCTGCAGCTTGGTTTGTATCAGTCTCCAGTTCATGTCTGAAATTTGAAGTTCTACCTTCCTAATCCTCAGCTGCTGGAAGGCAGCATGAGCTGTTGCTCCAAAACCTCATCTTTAAAACCTGTTTATTTTAAATTGTCCCTGTTTCATATAGCTGTCCTCCATGGAGAACAGGGCTCGTGGAAAACAACTCTGAGGGAGTTGTTTGCTGCTCTTAGCTCCCTGAACCGTTCTTTTAGTCCATCTGGTGAATAGAATCTGTCCTTTTCTGTTGCTCAGGATGTTTCCCAGCTGAAGCAGAATGAAACAGGCCAAATTGCTGCTTGTTTCATTGCTCCTAACTGAAGAGGTTGCATGCAGTCTTTCCTGGATTTGCAGTTGGTGCTTGACTGGAGTTACTGAAAGGTTTCCCAATGAGAGAGGCAAGAAACTTTGAAAAGCGAAGCTGCATAAGCTTTGATGTGAGCCAGGGGAGTTCCCTTGAGAAGGTTTCTGCAGCATCTTTGCCGTAATTTATCATACTTAAAAGGTCAAACCCCCTGGTATTGTGTAGAGGAAATGATGACAGGAGAGTACCTTCAGGTAGTTTGTACTGATGTGAGTAAATATTTCTCATGGAGATTTAGCTGTTTCCTCTCACTGCTACTGTTGTGAGTAAATAGAAGGTGACCACTTCCAATGCCAGGATTCCCCATGCAAGATGTTGTTCCGTAATGCTGTGAGCAGTGGAAGAGTGTTGTGTTCCAGGGCTGGAAAATGGGCTGCAGTTGAGATGCCCAGTCACCCTTTGTGCTGTCTGCCACTTTGCTGATTCTTAATGTGATTCTTTCTACATTTGCATTATATTCACTGCAGCATCATAAAAGTTAACTTCTTAATTACTCCTGTTCATCATTTTTCTTCAGGTTTTACTGGCCTTCTGTGTGAGGAGAATATCAACAACTGTGATCCTGATCCTTGCCACCATGGGGAGTGTCAAGATGGGATCGATTCATACACGTGTATATGCAATCCTGGCTACATGGGAGCCATATGCAGCGAGCAGATAGATGAATGCCACAGCAATCCTTGCCTCCATCAAGGGCGCTGCATTGATCTGGTGAATGGCTACCAGTGCAACTGTTTGCTGGGCACTTCAGGTACATAAAGCATAAGTGGAAGAACTGGATTCTAACACAGTTCAAGCATTTGTTTCTTGTGGGTTCTCTGTCTGCTAAATTTGCATACAGAGAAAAGCTTATGGTCTGGGAGTATCATTTTCACGTCACCTTTCCCTTGCTGAATTTTCCTGTGTTTGTGTGGATTGCCTAACCCTTACTGGTACTGCATCTGGTTTTGGAAGAAGCTTACTCCAAAAATTCGAGCATGAAATAAAAAATAGACATGGTGTTCAAGATGGTTTATTCTTTTGTTTAAACATTTAGTACAAGTTCAGGGTCATATTCAGGCAGCACCCAGTGACTCAAGTGACAGTCCTTGGTGTCACAGTGCTTCTGCATCATCACCTGTTTAAATTGCCCCAATGCATGTGTAACTTCGAAGCAGGTGGGATTCTTAATTTGCCT
This sequence comes from Merops nubicus, assembly GCF_000691845.1. Lineage (NCBI taxonomy): Eukaryota > Metazoa > Chordata > Aves > Coraciiformes > Meropidae > Merops > Merops nubicus. Next base: position 40,709 of record NW_008611837.1, on the reverse strand, counting down.
ATTTCTAGGAAACAGTTTTGTTTTGTTTGTAAGATTTTTGCCTACTTATTCTTCTAACTTTGTTCTTCCAGGAGTGAACTGTGAAAATAACTTTGATGACTGTGCAAGTAACCCCTGCGTTCATGGGGACTGTATTGATGGCATTAATCGCTACAATTGTGCTTGCAAACCTGGATTTACAGGTAAAGTCAGCAATCCAATAGCTTTGAGTTGTTTTGAAGATAGTTATCCAAGTACCTAACAAAGCTGCTCTTTGCATACTGACTGCAAGGGGTTCAGTTATTATCTTGGGTAAATCATTCTAATCTTTGAATCTCAGCATCTTACATTACAGCAAGTTCTACCAAGCAGAAAAATGACTTAATCTGTGCTGTGAAATGCCATTCTTGTTAGGTAATTATGTCCAATTCCTGGTTCTTGGTTTTATAACAAATAAGCCCATGTGACTTTGGTTTATTAGTTACAGCTTCTTTTCAGGGACAGAGATTGTGAACAATATAGAGGTGTTTGATTAGACAGTACCTTGGGCTTTGACTATGAACAGTATTTCTCTTTCTGTGAAAGCAAAGAATTAACTCAGTATTCTAATAAGCTGCTGTCCACTCTGAAGTCTCCAACTGAACAACTTGCTTTGTTCAATGCTTCTCTTTCATAATACAGTCTGCTCTGTTGCCTTTTAAAAAAGATCTATCTAATACAGTAAAAGCTTGCATGAAAAAACAAGATTTTAGGCACTTTTGGATACGTGCTTAGCTGTAGATCTACGTCAGAATTTTTTCTGATGCCTAAAGCACATCTCAGCAGTGTTAATAGTGGATTTAATATGTTTTGAGCTATGTAGTGAAATACATTTATAAAGTAATTGTTGGAAGGCAGTTGGTACTGTTTATAACAGTTTTCTCATCATGTTTGTTACTGTTTATTACTGAATGATTTTAATTAGAGCTGATCTGAAATGCATTAGAAATAGAACTAAGAGGTTTCATGTGTCTTGCGCATTTCTCTTGTGTTTTTCTGAACTTCTGATGCTTGTTCCTTCCTTTTGCTCTGGCATGCTGGTACTTTTGAGTCCCCAGAACAGGAAGAGACATGATCCTGACCACTCTTGCCTTTCAGTCTTCTTTGTTGCTGGCGTATCATATTTGTATCCTACTGGACTTCTTAATGTTATGCTGTTAAAATAATTCAGTAATATGATAAATGGACATATTCCAGTATTTAAAGAGCTCACTTGCAAGGGGTCTTGTTACTTTTTCTTTCGTCGAAAATGCTTTAATCTTACTGCAACATTCACTTTGTTTAGCTTTCCAGCCTCACAAGATCTTATGGTCACTACTTCAAGGATCTTGCAGTCATAATCAGAGGCAGGCAAAACAGGAAGCAGTGTTTTTTAGAGTCCCTTTTGCGCAATAAACCACAAGAACTATATTTACTGCAGGCAGTATGGCAGTATTGGTTGTTCAAAGGGTAGGTACTTTTCAAAGCAGAAGAACAGGGCTGTGACAAGTGGAGCTCAAGAGGTTTGTTCCAAGCATGATACAGTTGAGTGATTTTTTTTTTTTTTGTCTTCTTAATGAATATTAACCAGTGGTTTTTAGTGGAATTCTGTTGAGATTCTTGAATGGTTTGTAAATACTTGTTGAGTGCTGTTTTCCAGGCATCTTTCAGAAATGCTTTTCTTGACTTCAGTTAAAGCACAGAGGCATGCATGCTCTGTCCTCCTGCATGGGCTTTGCCAAGTGGTGCCTCAGTCTATGTCCTCGCAGACATGCAAAGCAATTATGCTTATAAGAAATACTACTTTAAAAGCATTGTTTTTTTTCCTAGGCCCACGTTGTAATATGGACATTGATGAATGCACATCCAGCCCCTGTCATAATGGTGGAACATGTATAAATGAAGTAAATGGCTTTCGGTGTGTGTGTCCTGAAGGTTACCATCATCCTCACTGTCAGTCACAGGCAGATGGTTGTCTTAGTAATCCTTGTGTACATGGCAACTGCACACATATTGCTAGTGGGTAAGTAATTACTCTCACATTACACTTACCTGCCACCTTCTATACTTTTTTTCTAGCATTGCCCAGAGTTCCATCTCGACTTGAGGTTTCTGATTTTTCTGTAATTTCTCAGATTAGGATCCAAATTTATCTGCTGCCCATGACATAATCACAGTAAGGTGTAGACTTTTAGTCACCAGCTGTGGTCTGTGCTATTTCAACATATTGTCAACATATTTTTTTCTGTCCTGTGTTGTATTCTTTCCTGCCTTTGCATGGGCATGTAGCACAGGGTGGACTACCACAATCTAAAGGGAGGGTCTGGCAATTCAGGTGAGGAGAGTGAATGCAATTAAAATAAAGAAACGGTTCCAAATTGAACTTTTGGGGAGCAGGAACTACCTTTTCCATCAAATTCTAAAATGCTGAGCATGGAGACTGTTGGTTAGTGCTGTTCTTCCTAGCCAAATATTCTGTATTAAGGAACAGGCAGATGGTTTTTACACTAGGAGTTAGAACGTTATTTGACTTAATTGTCCGAGGCTGAGATTTTGTCATCTCTAGTCAGATTGTTGCATGCCTGAGAGAAAAAAGGAAAGCTCTTTCTAGATATTTTGATGGCAGTGGCTGCTTCTGAATCTTTCCATCTGGGAAGACAAAATGCTATTTTCAGGAGCCCTGCATCAGACTTCTTTTTGGTAATGCTAGATCTGGGAGCTCAGGGTCTGTGGAGTTAAGAGGTTTAGGGGGAGGTAGGGCTTGTGTTTATGAAACTTCCCAACTGTACACGGGATAACAGTGCCTGCCAGATGTGTGCTGCATCCTGGAAAGTGTTGTCACTGCTTGGGCAAGGAAGTGATCTACCACTGCAGTAAATAGAGGATGCAGCACTTTCCCTGGAGCTGGCAGGAAGGCTGCCTTTATAGCTAGTTCAGCCTCTGTGTGAGCTTGGAAAACAAATGTTTTGGTTCATTTTGTCTGTCATCTGTCACTTGCATTTGTATTTATACCCATGTACACCTTACACTCAGTGCCAGGTAAAATGAATCTTGTTTGCATGACAGAGGGAGGTCAGTGTGTGTGGCCTGAGTCCAGGGCAATTCACCCAAGTCCTTGGTTCTACGTCATATGAGTGGAGTGCTGCTCTACTTCAGATTTTGAAATGTGATTGGGAAGGGTGCTTCTGCTCCCAGCCAGCTGTTTTCATTTGTAACCATTACTTTGTATTAAATCAGTCTAGTTATCTTTGGAACTTATTGTTCCCCTCTGCTTTTTTTTAAAATTTTTTTTTTTCTTTCTTTCTTTGTTTAAATGTGTTGAGATGTTCTTATCAAAGCAGAAACATACTGCTGGTTGGATGAACACTTTGTGAAAACTTTAACAGACAAAGTGTGGTTTTAAGGGATGGGTTACTTTCAGTATTTTCAAAACTATACAGCAGGGTTAAGCAATCTAAATGTAACTTAAGGCTCTCCTAAAGAGAAATCTTCTGTTTTTCTCTCTAAAACTAATCTGCAGGAGAAATGGGTGGATAAGTTATTTCAGAATGCTCTAAAATGACTGATGTTTTTGCATTTAAAGGTACAAGTGTGTCTGTGACCCGGGCTGGATAGGAGATTACTGTTCAACAGAAAGGAACGAATGTAAATCTAACCCATGCCAAAATGGAGGAACTTGTGAGGATCTCTTGAATGGATATAGATGTACCTGTAGGAAAGGATTCAAAGGTGAAAATTCAGAGAGAAGTTTCTGTTCTTTTTCCTTTCCACTTCATTGCACGCTTTGTGGCATTTTAATCTTTTCATTCAACTTCATGGAAATAGGAACCAAGAGGGGAAATGCCATGGTTGTATGAAATGCAATTAAAATCAGTTCGTGTAGACATGTATTAGTGGAATACTTTGACTTTTTCTAAGACTTGCTTGGTCTCGTGAAGAAATGTTCTGGTGGCAGCTCAGCTTAGTTTTCTTTGTAAGAAAGTTAGACTGAGATATATAAATGCATTGGGACTTGAAAGGGCATTAAACTTGGAATTACAATGGCTGCTCTCTGCTTGTACCCACTGAGCTCATGAGGAGTACTCTGATCTTTTTTTCCTTCTGCTGAGATTTTTCAAATATGGCAATGCCGGCCACTGCTCTGTGGGTTAACCATGCAAACTGCAATCTCTTTGTTCATTCTTTAAAGAAGCAGCAAGCTCTTAGCAGCATTCTCTCCCCTTCTGCTCTCCAGGTGTGAACTGCCAGGTAGTGGTTGCTCCTTGTTCCCCTGATCCTTGTGAGAACTCAGGAATTTGCCAAGAATCTCCTGACTCTGAAGGCTACACCTGCCAGTGTGCTCCTGGCTGGGAAGGTAACGGGGAAGGGGAGCATACTGTGCTTTCAACACTGAGCAGTACTGGCATTGAGCCTTTTGACCATTGCCTTATAAGGGATCTTACTTCTGGACTCTGTGTTTCAGGGGAGAGATGTACAGTGGATATTGATGAGTGTCTCTCAAAGCCCTGCAAAAATCATGCTCTGTGCCATAATATTCAAGGCAGTTACTTGTGTGAATGTCGGCCAGGCTTCACTGGAGGAGACTGTGATAGTAACATTGATGACTGCCTTTCAAGTGAGTATCAGCATATTGTTCTGTGTTTTCCACTTTTTCCTAGAAATAATTTTGCTGTGCTGTTGATAAGTGCTATCTGACAGATACTGAAAGTTCTTTTATAATCTCTTACCAAAAAGAAAAAAGCTCAAACCTCAGCTTTCTAAGACCTGCATGTTTGAGGCAGCCAAAATCCATCACACTTGGCTGCTAGAAATGGACTGCAGAGTTCTAACTGACAGCGGGAGTTGTTCCCAGATTCTTCGCTCAAAATCGTCCTTAGGATTTCCATACTTTAACAAGAAGTGCTGTTTAATGAAAAATTATATTTGCCTTACATTATAATACTAAGTTAAAGTAACACTGCAGGGCTTGGTGGAGGTGTCATGGGAATCTGGGATATAGCAGCCTTTCCTGACATGTCTCTC